>NC_056509.1:6904700-6921064 GCF_014905685.2 Nematolebias whitei
AAAAAAAACGAAGTCCAGATGACATGATTCAACCTTTTTTGTTGTTATATACCTGGATGACTGAGAAAACAAACTTTGCATTCACTCTCTCACTCACACCTAGGGAAAATTTAGAGTTACCAATCAGCCTAACATGCATGTTTTTGGTCTGTGGGAGGAAACCGGAGTACCCGGAGAAAACCCACGCATGCACGGAGAGAACATGCAAACTCCACCCAGAAAGGCCCCTGGACCGGGGTTTGAACCAGGGACCTGCTCGCTGAGAGGCAGCAGCTCTACCAGTTGCGCCATCGTGCTGCACATAACCATTCATTAAAGACAAATTAAGTAAATTCAAAATGTGGACATTAATTATGGGAAATACTTCTTTAAACAGTCTGGTTGGGATGGGATCTAGCAGACATGTGGATGGTTTGGATGAGGTTATTATTTTTGACAATTCAGAGAGTTCAACAGGACAAAAACTGTCCAAACATAAATCAGGCTCTAGTGAAATTTTTTAAGTTGCCTCATTTGACAGGGGACTAGAGATAGTAGAAGGAAGGATGGTTTGAATTTTCTCTCTAATTGAAATAATTTTATTTATAAAGAATCTCATGAAGTCATCACTACTTATAGTTGTAGGGATACATGGTTCAACAGAAATGGGACTTTTAATTAATCTAGCAATAGTACTAAACAGAAACCTAGGGTTATTTTTATTCGCCTCTATTAAAGATGAGTAATATAAATTTCTAGCTTTATGGAAAGCTTTTTTATATGTTAGCAGACTATCTTTCCAAGTTAAATAAAATTCTTCAACATTAGTAGAGCGCCATTTTCTCTCCTGGTTTCTAGATGCCTGCTTTAAAGTACGTAACTCAGAATTGAACCAAGGAGCCAGTTTCCTCTGATTGATTACTTTCTTTTTCAGTGGAGCAATTTTATCAAGTGAAGTTTGCATTGAAGTTGTAAGATGATCAACTAGATGATCTAAGTCTCTGTTCTCTGATGCATTACTCTGCAAGACAGAGGAAAATATTTAATTGGATTTTCGATAACTGGTTCCTGCTATTTTGGATTCGGCTGGCTGGTTTTATCAACAATCAAGGAAGTCGTTGGCAGCAAATTTAGACCCGATCACGCTGCTTGCCTTTTTTGATGGCTTGATTTGTGTCTTGTGTACCCGGCCTCAAATGCTTTGGGCTGAATGGATCAGATCTTGGGGATTTTACTCAGTCACGTTCCATCGGTGTGGCCATGTTATTTTGGACATTTCGGAACCGAGTTGACCAACACAGACTCAAGGTAGATGTCATTAATTTCTGCCTGTCCCCAAAACAACTGTGTGTTTATCGAAATTTTGGTTCCCTTGGCTGACCTTGAAGGTCATCTTATCTGAATTCGCCTGGAGAAAATGTGATCTGACGCTCACCACCCCCCTCCCTGAGGAATTTCCAACTGATAACCAGACAAACCAACTGAATAAACTTTGTGTCATAATTTCAGGACTCTTAGATTATCATAGATGTTATCCTTGGCCATTCCTCGACATACCTCGAGAATGTTTATGGATCTCACCGGAGGACATTGACTGATTACAGTGACCTCGAGAGCATCTATAAGCGTTACTGACCCTCTCATCTCCAATTGCAGAATGTCTATGTAAATATGTGCTTGTTTGTGCCAGGTGTTTTTTTAATATTAGAGGGGTTTTTTCTCGGGCAAGAAAAAAAAGTCTGATAGAAATTTTTTTTCGCCTCCAACTCCTACATGTGTCCAGTTAACCACTGTTTTTGTCTGTCCAAACAGGTCTCACTTGTAAATGAGTCTTTGAGGCTCAATGTGATTTATCTGTTTAAATAAAGGTTGAATGAATGAAAAAAACAATGATGGAAGAGATTGTTTGAATCTGGTTACAGCATTTTCTGATAAGCACCTGCTGAGGTGAAATTTACGCTCAGTGACTGTGTAGTCATTTAATGTAAACTCAAAGGTTATTAAAAAATGGTCAGACGAGAGATCGATAGGCGGATAGGTACAGCACCTGCAGTGAAGCGGGCACTGTACCAGTCTGTTATGGTGAAGAGAGAACTGAGTCAAAAGATGAAGCTCTCAATTTACCGGTCGATCTACGTTCCTCTCTCAATTTACTGGTCGATCTACGTTCCTCTTTGAGTTGTGACCGAAAGAACGAGATCTCGGATACAAGCTGCCAAAATGAGTTTTCTCCACAGGGTGGCTGGGCTCTCCCTTAGAGATAGGGAGACATGTTTGGTCATCTGGGATGGACTCAAGAGTAGAGCCGCTGCTTCTCTACATCAAGAGGCAGTTGAGGTGGCTCGGGCATCTGGTTAGAATGCCTTCTGGACGCCTCCCTGGTGAGGTATTCCACACATGTCCCACTGGGAGGAGACCCAGGGGAAGACCCAGGACACGCTAGAGGGACTATGTTTCTCAGCTGGCCTGGGAATGCCTTGGGAGTCCCCCGGTGGAGCTGGCCCAAGTGGATGGGGAGAGGGAAGTCTGAGCCTCCCTACTTAGGCTGCTACCCCCGCGACCCGACCCCGGATAAGCGGAAGAAAATGGATGGCTGGACGGATGGATGGATGGAGTCTAGTCTCAGGGAGTCATAGTTTTTATTCAGGTCTCTTGCCTTTATTTAAGCATATAATCCTTCTTGACAAACATCCATCCATCCATCCATCCATTTTCTTTACCCGCTTATTCCATTTCGGGTGACGGGGGTCGCTGGTGCCCATGTCCAGCAATCACTGTGCGAGGGGCGAGGTACACCCTGGACGGGTCGCAAGTCCATCACAGGGCCACATAGAGACAAACGAGACAAACAACCATTCACTCTCTCACTCACACCTAGGGACAATTTAGAGTTACCAATCAGCCTAACATGCATGTTTTTGGACTGTGGGAGGAAACCGGAGTACCCGGAGAAAACCCACGCATGCACGGAGAGAACATGCAAACTCCACCCAGAAAGGCCCCTGGACCGGGGTTTGAACCAGGGACCTGCTCGCTGAGAGGCAGCAGCTCTACCAGTTGCGCCACCGTGCTGCCCCTCTTGACAAACAATGATCACTGATTTGTCTTCATTGAAAATTTGCAGTTGGATTGTGGGGGGTATTAAGAGGAAGATTTTAAGCTTTTTGAAGAAGGAACAGGTTCACATAGCTGTCCTGCAAGAAACACACTTGACTAAGTAAGTAAGTAAACTTTATTTATATAGCACCTTTTACAGGTCAGAAACCATAAAGTGCTTTACAGAATAAAATACATAAAAACGCAAGATAAAAGATAAAAACAAACGATAAAAGATAAAACAACACGCATATGACATAAAACAATATAAAACTAATTAAAAGCCAGTCTAAACAAATGTGTCTTCAGCTGCTTTTTAAAAATAAGAATCAAGGCAGCGCAAAGTCAGAGGTAATGCATTCCAGTCTGGGGGCCACAGCCCTAAAAGCGTTATACCCTCTGGTCTTAAAATGAGTTTGTGGGACCATTAACAGCCTTTGACTGGAAGATCTGAGGCTCCAAGAAGAGGAGTAGGGCTCTAAAAGGTCAGAAATGTAGACTGGGGTTTGATCACTCAGGGCTCTAAAAGTAAGAACTAAAATTTTAAAATGAATTCGAAAACAACCACCATTAAGCATTCTCAACTGGGTCAACCTGCTCCTCTCTCCACTGCAAAATACCTCAGGACTGGATCTCATACAAAAACCCAGGACCTCTCCTCTTTTTGGACTCTACCTACAACACAAACAATAAGGAGTCATTTCTCTATATTCAAGAATTAAAACATTCAAAGAGACCACCAGAACCCATACTCACCTATTCCTCTTCTCCCTTACAGCTGCGACGACACGATCATCTGTAAATAAAAGTTCACTTACCTTTTGTAGTTCTGGCTCTGTCTTTATTGAATCAGTCTGCTCATGTGGGGGTCGACGTTGATAAGAACCTGATAATGTCATTTGAACCGGTAATAATGTTCATTTTATCAAATAAAGATTAAATGTCACATAACGTCAATTGATCAAATGCAGTCATGGAATAAGAGAGCGAAGAGCCAGAAATAGAATTATGGCACATTGATGGACAGATGTGGATTGGGAGGAACGATCGTGGATTCCTAGATCTCAGATCCTGGACCCCTGACTCATCTCATCCTTCTTCCTTCTCTGACATTATTGACTTTCATCAGAAAAAAGTTAAGAAAGTCATTACTGTCAGATTTGGAGGACACTGGGACTTCAGAATTGACAGGAGAGACAAGGGAGTTTATGGTTTGTAACGAGACCTTAGAATTTTTCTTATTTAAGGAGATATTAGAAAAATATTCAAATCTAGCTGCTTTTATTTGTTCATTTAAAAAGGTCCAAAGTTCCCTGAGGTGGAGCGTGTGAACCTCCAGTTTAGTGGATTTCTACAGGCGTTCTACCCACAACAGATTCTTTTGGATTGCCGAATTGATTCATTTATCCATGGAAAGGCCTTTTTAAGTGGTACCAGGGCAGATTTCAAAGGTGCCACTATGTTAAGAATATCTAAACATCGATTGTTAAAACACCATGTGACATCATCAACATCCGGGCATTCGTTCAACAAAGATGGATCAAACAGATCACAGAACCTATTAGCAACATCCTGAGTAACAACTCTCCACTGGATTTTATGTTTCACTGGTAATGGGTCTAAAGGAAAGCCAAGTTTAAAAAAAAATACACAATAGTGGTCACTCGCAAAGGCAGCACGGTGGCGCAACTGGTAGAGCTGCTGCCTCTCAGCGAGCAGGTCCTTGGTTCAAACCCCGGTCCAGGGGCCTTTCTGGGTGGAGTTTGCATGTTCTCTCCGTGCATGCGTGGGTTTTCTCCGGGTGCTCCGGTTTCCTCCCACAGTCCAAAAACATGCATGTTAGGCTGATTGGTAACTAAATTGTTCCTAGGTGTGAGTGAGAGTGAATGGTTGTTTGTCTCGTTTGTCTCTATGTGTCCCTGTGATGGACTTGCGACCCGTCCAGGGTGTACCCCGCCCCTCGCACAGTGATTGCTGGACATGGGCACCGGCGACCCCCGTGACCCGAAATGGAATAAGCGGGTAAAGAAAATGGATGGATGGATGGATGGATGGTCACTCGCAAAAACATCACTATCACACAGATTTGTAATATTTAGGCCCAGAGAGAAAACAAGATCCAACGTGTGGCGTTTAGTGTGTGTGGGACCAGAGACATGCTGAATGAAATTAAGAGTCAGTAATATACAAGAGTTCATTTGTTGTGATGCAGCTGGTGTCGTCAACATGTATATTAAACCCCCCAATTAATAAGACTTTCTCAAGTTGTATAATGGAAGATAAAAAGCCTGTAAAATCAGATAAAAAAGCACCTGCCGGTCCCAGCGGGCGGTAAATTAAAACACAATAAAATATGTTGGATGAGCCGACCTTGATCACCTGCGACTTAAAAGAGAGAAAAGTTGCAGCGTCGACTAACCTGCATGAAAAACAAGTCCAGTGCACTGCAGCGAGTCCACTACCCCCGCGGTCTGTGCGGGGAGTCCCAATGAATGAACATCCAACGGGACAAAGTTAATTTAATTCATGCATTTGTTTCATCTCGCCTGGATTATTGTAATGCACTGTATACATGTTTAAACAAAACCTCCCTAGACCGGTTGCAGTCTGTGCAAAATGCTGCGGCTCGACTCCTGACTGGATCATCAAAGTATTGCCATGTAACACCACTTTTAAAACAACTTCATTGGCTCCCAGTTCAACATCGAGTGGATTTTAAGGTTTTGGTTTTAACCTGGAGAGCTTTACATGGTCAAACACCAAATTACATAACAGAACTTTTACATCCCTACACACCGATCAGAGCTCTGAGGTCCTGTGATCAAGGCCTGCTGAATGTCCCCCAGACAAAATTGAAAACTAAAGGAGATAGAGCCTTTTCTTCCGTGGCTCCAAGACTTTGGAACTCTCTTCCTCAAACTCTCCGATCACTGGACTCAGTGATTTCTTTTAAAAGTCAGCTAAAAACTTATCTTTTTAAATCTGCTTTTGCCTGAATTTGTTTATTTGCTTTTGTTTATCTGATTTGTTGAAGCGTTTTGTGATTTTTATCTTGAGAAGTGCTATATAAATAAAGTTTTACTTACTTACTTACTTAAGTGGACATATTCCTTCTCCCTCTGCCAGGTTTCCGTGAGGAACATAAAATCCAAATGTTTGTTGGTGAAAAGTTTGTTCAGCACAAAGGATTTGTTTGCAACAGAGCGAGCGTTGAGCAAAGCGATCTGACAGGCTGACGTCATCAACAGCTGATCGATGTGGAACTGACAGCAGACACCTGGAACGGTGACGCTGCCACGTAGCACTTCTGGCTGGACAGCAGGGATCAGGAGGTGCAGAAATCAATCCATCTTTCCAAACATGCTTGTAGTTTGCATGAGTTTTCGCTCCTCTGGTAAAAGGAGGACATGAAGGTAAAAACATGTTGCTTTCCTCTAGTCCATGAAGTTGAACCGGCAACAAAAAACGGGTGCGTAATCGTGCATTGCAGAGGCCTTATCCGTTCCGAAGAGCACCCCTTTCTCTTATATTTAACACCAGCTCTACAGCCCCTTTTTTTCAATCTCGTTTTCCTTTTCTTTGCCCCCGGGTACTTGCTCGGAGCCATATATATACAAAAGTATTCAGGAGAAAAGGAAGAACACACAAAGGGATGAGGGAAGGTCTTTCTGTAGCTCTTCCAGCTGTCAAAAGTTTTTTCCATAGACATTCTGATGTTCATCAAAGTGCATGGATCATAAGTTCTAGCAGAGAAGACACCATCATGGCACAAAAAAACTGATATGATAGCATAAAAAAATTAAAATTAAAGTCAAACGATACAAATGCAGAAGGGCAGAAATGGCCAAGCCAAACACAGGCGGCATCTTAAAGTCCACCTCCCAACACCTCCTACTGACTACTAATGAACACCTGAAGTTGAAACCTGACTGGGTTGGGGAGGTATTCGGCTCATCTTTTGCTAGCAAGAGCAGAGGTGTTGCTATCTTAGTAAATAAGCATCTCCCCTTATCTGATGTTGAAACAATTGCTGATAAGTATGGTAGATATGTTATGTTGAAGGGTCATATCAATGGACAATTGGTGTCCCTCCTAAATGTTTATTTCCCTCCTGTGCAATCTAATGACTTCATACCTTAGGTTTTCTCCTCATTCGCAGATTGGATTAGGGATTGGATTACACATTACAGATTGGATTGCAGTCATGGCTGGTGATTTCAACTGCTACTTTTCCTTTGTGTTGGATAAATGGTCCTCGGTACGTAACTCAGTGTCCAGAGAGCTAGGGCCAGGGGTTAATTTGAGCCATATCCTGCCAGAACAAGATCCGGGAACTCCCTTATTTTGACCGGCTCTGTTCTGACAACTGTTTGCTCGGATCCGGCAACTCAAATCTCTGCCACTAAAAGTCCAAATTCATCACACGTTTTTATTTTGATTATTTATTTAAAATGCAACAAGAGGAGATGTTGCCCTTAGCCCGGCGGACCCAGTCTGTGGAGTGAATGTTCCAGCCGCACCAGCTCGTGCACCAGCTCGTTCATACACTCCTTCCGAGGAGAAGGAGAGGAGCCTCTCGGGGGGGGGGGGGGGGGGGAGGGGTGTTGAGGACAGAGGGACAGATGGTCACATTTACGCAAGGAGGTGCTGCACGCAGTCCTTCTGTCCTCCTCCTCTTCAAATATCGTCCCTACTCAGCGGCGCTGCGCACTGAAAAACACCCCTTCACTCCTCCCTTCAAACCCCCCCGAAACAGAAATGATCAACAGAATAAATAAATGCCCTGTGGACAGTGCACGTTATGCATAGCGTCTCCAGACAGCTCTACAGAGTGCACGCACAACTGCTGATGTGTCTGAACTCCTGCTACATTTCAGACATAATAAATTTAAAAAGCTTACTGTAAAAATTAATTAAAAATACAAAGAGAGCAATGTTTGATGTGTTACTCACATTACGTCATGTTTCAAAACAACGGCACTAATTTGTCAAAATAACAACAGCGATCAAAATGTTGAAAAGACAGTCCCATTTAATTTAGTAAAAAATTAATGGATTGTCTTTAGTTGGACAACCGAGAAGCCTTCAGGTGCTTCACGGTGCCACAAGCCTGGAGCAGGAGGACTGAATTCAGCAGAGAAGAGTTCAGCTCAGAACTGTGAAGTGAGGGAAGAGAGGAGGGGGTTTAGGACACCTGACAGGATCGAAGTGGCTCTATTCACACACACAACCTGTGTAAGGGTCCCACTGCCTGCAGCCTGCCTTGCTAATGGCCGCTGATTACCAACACCTGGCGGCCATCAGCCTGATGAGCCTCTCCATCTACTTAAGGCTGCAGTCCGGTGTGACTCGACGCTGGAGCATATCACTTCTTATGGTATAGTACTGTTGTGAGGCAAATGTCTTGGTGAAAAGAATTTGTTCACCTTTTGCTCTTTTTTCCAGATTCCTGGTTCCTCGTGCTTTTTGGATTCCCTCATGACCTGATCTGGATCCCTTGGCCTGTCAGGTATTCCTCGTGCCTCTTTGCCTCCAGTTGCCAGCCTTCCTCGTTCCCCTTTGGACCCTTGTTGGATTTTCCTCTGCTGCTCGCTCTCCTTGGACTGAAGGACCAGCTCTCCTCTTCGGGTTTGGACTGTAAGGACAAACGCTCATTAAACAAACCACTCTGGCCTTCCCCGTTGGACAACTATTAACCTGTCGTCCCTCTTTCCAGGAGCCTCTGTGAAGCAGCTTGTGGATGCTTTAATTTCACTGTACATAAGAAACACTGTTCTTTTGTATTCCCCTGTGTCTGCCTCGTTCTGGGTCTCATATCATCTGGGTTCCCCGCGCACTCCTAACAACCTGCTGTTGCTCTCCAAAATGGTAATTTTATTAAGTGTTTACAATTAGGGTTGGGCATCGTTTGAATTTGAACGATTCCGGTTCCGATTCTTCGTTTCGATCCCGGTTTCTAGCGATTCCCAAGTAGGTACTTTTTAGAGGCAGGGTTACAAAAAAGACCTGTCAATTCAATTCAGTTTATACTGTACAGCGCCAAGTCACAACAGAAGTCGTCTCAGGGCACTGAACAGAAACAGTTGTATATAAAAATAATAAGTTAACAGAAACTTTAATATAAAAATAATTTAACACTATTTATCTTAGGAGCAGACTGCTTTGAATTTAACTCCATCATGTTATAAATGAGCTAGCTAGCCAGAGTTTTTTCTGGATGAAATAATTTGAACTTCTATTTGAATTTTAATTCTATGAACGTTTTTTAAACCAGTATATAAATATCAAACTTATGAACGTTAATATGTTATGAATTTTCTTTTCACAGGGGTACACTTTCACAAGAGAGCTTTATGTTTGAAAACCTCATGGAAACACACTTCCACATGTCCAGTGTGTGATGCTGCAGCCATGTTACTGAGCCCCGACTGATGGACTAACCTGCTGCAGAATATCAAACAAAATGATTATTATTATTATTATAAAAGAACAACTTGTACAACCCAGTCCAGATTAGCAGCAGGTACAGTATAAAATCAGAAATAATTCTTGTTGAAGAAAATGATCATATCTGCTTCTCAGGCAGTATGTGTGAGCGTTCTGGACAGACAGTGTATCCTGCAGTGAAGAACACGTTTTCTGGGTGTAAAAGAAGCTTGAATGCATAAAAACGAGAAAACAAGACAGCAAAGTATAAGTCTTGTGTTGGTTCCACCACCAACAGCAGGTCCACAGACAGAACGGCTGGTGGAATGTCCTGGTACATCTGCAGCCCTCTCTCCACTTGTTTCTTCATGGACATGGAGCTGTGACATTATGTTCTGTGCCTCTTCCTCAGCAAAAAGCTCCTCCAGTGGAGACTTTCTGGACAGATTGCAGGGAGGCGGTTTTTAAACAAACAACAGTTTAGAATAGAATAGAATAGAATAGAATTCAACTTTATTGTCATTGCACATGTCACAGGTACAAAGCAACGAAATGCAGTTTACATCTATCCAGAAGTGCTTAGCAAGAAAAATAAATTGGTAGATATATATAGTGCAATATACAGTAAGTTGCTTTGAATATGCTATAGGTATAAATATATACAGTTTGTGAGTGTACAGACTATGAACAGGTTATAATATGAAGGGGTATAAACAGCTATATAAAAGAAAAAAAAAATATATATATATATATAAGTATGTGAGTACTTATGAACAGTAGATAGTAGATTATGTGTACAGTTTGTACAGTAGTGGGCTAACAGATGAAAGTGCAGGTGGTGGTGTTACAGTCCATGTACTGTTGTTGTGTGTATGAGAATACAGACCGTTGTTGTTATTCAGATGTCAGGAGGCAGAGTTCAGGAGTGTGACAGCTGTGGGGAAGAAGCTGTTCCGGTACCTGGTGGTTTTAGTCCGGAGGCTCCTGTAGCGCCTCCCAGAGGGCAGGAGGGTGAAGAGTCTGTGTGCTGGGTGGCTGAAGTCTTTTATGATTTTTCCAGCCCTTTTCAGACACCGCTTCCTGTAGATGTCCTTTATGGCAGGAAGTGGTGATCCGGTGATGTGTTGAGTGGCTTTCACCACCCTCTGCAGCGCCTTCCGGTCTGAGGCAGAGCAGCTCCCGTACCAGACTGTGATGCAGTTGGTCAGGATGCTTTCAATGGTGCAGCAGTAAAAGTTCACCAGGATGTCTGAGGACAGGTGGTTCTTCCTCAGAGTCCTCAGAAAGAAAAGGTGCTGGTGAGCTTTCTTGATCAGTTTGGAACAGCCGGTCGTCCAGGTGAGATCCTCGGAGATGTGGACACCCAGGAACTTGAAGCTGTTCACACGCTCCACCACCGCCCCGTTGATGTAGATGGGTGGATGTGGGCCAGTGTTCCTCCTGAAGTCCACGATGAGCTCCTTAGTCTTCTCGGTGTTGAGCAGCAGGTTGTTGTTGTCACACCACTCAGCCAGACGAACCACCTCCTCCCTATAAGCGGTCTCATTGTTGTCTTTGATGAGGCCGATCACCGTGGTGTCATCTGCAAACTTAATGATGGTATTGGAACCATCACCAACTTCCTGACAGACCGGAGTCAGTGCGTGCGGCTGGGGAGAGCTGTCTCGGACACTCGGACTGTAAGCACAGGATCTCCACAGGGCTGTGTGCTTTCCCCCCTGCTTTTCTCCCTGTACACCAACTGCTGCATCTCCAGCCACGACTCTGTGAAACTTATTAAGTTTGCAGATGACACCACCCTCATCGGGCTCATCTCGGACGGTGATGAGTCTGCATACAGGAGGGAGGTGGACCGGCTGGTGACCTGGTGCAGCAGCAACAACCTGGAACTCAATGCCCAGAAGACAGTGGAGATGATTGTGGATTTCAGGAAAGCCACAGCCCCTCTGCCCCCCCTCACCTGTAATGATACCCCCATCACCACTGCAAACTCTTATCGGTTCCTCGGCACCACCATCACCCAGGACCTCAAGTGGGAGCCGACCATCAGCTCCCTCATCAAGAAGGCCCAGCAGAGACTGTACTTCCTGCGACAGCTGAAGAAGGCCAAGCTGCCGGCCAAGCTGATGGTGCAGTTCTACACGGCCATCATCGAGTCCATCCTCAGCTCCTCCATCACGGTGTGGTACGCCGGGGCCACTGCCAGGGACAGACTCAGACTGTAGCGCGTTGTGCGCTCAGCTGAGAAGGTGATCAGCTGCAGCCTTCCATCCCTCCACGACCTGTACGTCTCCAGGACTGTGAGGCGAGTAGGTCGGATCACAGCTGACCCTGCTCACCCTGCACACGGACTGTTTGAACCACTCCCCTCAGGCAGGAGGCTTCGGTCCATTCGGACCAGAACCTCCCGCCATAAGAACTGTTTCTTCCCCTCTGCTGTTGGACTCCTGAACACTCATAATGCTACCTCATAATTTCTGCTTTGGTCACATTACATCTGTATTATAATTGAATACTCCATCTGTACTATTTTCTAAGCTTTTTTATTGTTTTCTATTGTATGGGTGTACATATGGTTATGTTATGTTTTTAATTTTACTTTATTTGTGGGTGTACACAGGTCTTATGTCTTATGTAATGTTCTCATTTTTACTTCATTTTTACTTTATTTTTACTTTATTTTACTTTATTACTATTCTCACCTTATGTTGAAGCAAATTCCTAGTTTGTGAACCTCGTTCATTGACATGGCAATAATAAACTGATTCTGATTCTGATCAACAGGTTTGCAGTCATGGGTGAAGAGGGAGTAGAGGAAGGGACTCATCACACAGCCTTGTGGTACACCGCTGTTAATAGTGATGATAGATGAGCAGTTTACTTTTTATCAGTAAAAATGGATTATTAAATCATTATTAAGAATGAGAATGTATATAATTTCAGCTATCATACACTTACACTCTCCTCCTCATCCTCAACTCCCTCATTCTCAGGCCTTTCCTCAGACTGCATAGTGACCCCATCATACCCACAGTCTTCCTCTGTTGACCATAAAGAACATTACTGTAAGGATGGTACTTTTCTGTGGCCCGGTTTGTGTCTGTGTTCCCTCGTGCTCCCTCATTAGTTCCATTGTTACCACCCGTGTCTCGTCCCAGCTGTCTGTAATCATGTCTCGTCTTGTCTCTGTATATAAGCCTTCTGTTCTGTCTTGTTCGTAGTCGCGTCGTACTCGTTGGGTCTCCTGTGTCTTCCCCTGAGTCTTCCTAGTTCCTCGAGTCTCCTGAGTCCTCCTGAGTTTCCCGTGCCTCCTTCCTATGTTCATGTGTTTTGCTGCCCCGTCAGCTTGTTATTTTGTATCCTTATTTATCATTAAATTCCTATTTTTGTAATCCTGCCGAGTTGAGTCCCTGTTCTGCACTCTGGGTTCGCTCCTGACCACAAATCCTAACATTACAACGCAACCAGACTAGAACCCAGCGGGCAGGGTTCTCTCTCGGTAACACTCACCTTTTTACTTTTTTCCTCCTCGAGCCAAGATGGACAAGCTCCACTCCGTCCCTGTCCTTCCGCCGTCCCACTGCCGCCGTAGTGGCAAAAGACGGTTCCGGAGGCAGTCTGCGGCGACCGGCCCGGTCTCGTCGGCCGAGCAGAACTTTAGAGCTGGTTCCGGTGTTTTTGTGGGAGCGGGGTCCGCCGCCTCGCCTCCCAGGTTTCCGGTGGGGGCGAGATCCAGCATCCCGCGGGAGCTCCGGTCCACTCCTGTTCGGTTTGGAGAGTCTGGTCCAGTTGACGTTACAGGGGCGGGTTCCATCGCCTCACCTTCCAGGTTCCTGGTGGGGGCAGAATCCGGCCTCTCACCGCCACTCCGCGCCGCGGCTGTTCGACCCAGCCTGGCCGTACCTCCGGAGCTTATTCCTAGTGAATCCGTGGGGGCGTGTTCCGCCGCCTCACCTTCCAGGTTTCCAGTGGGGGCGGCACCCGTCACCACACCCACACATAAAGACATTCCCTTTTATCACTCCTTTTTACCTGTAGTGAACTTAATCTGGTGTCACGACTAAGCCTAAGGTCAAAACCCTTGACCTTAAGAACCTTGTGGGACAGGAACTGTCATTTCATTGATTTGAATCCAGAAATACAGGTTCACCCATCCTGAGACTTTCTTTCTTGAAGATTCAAGTGAAAAGAACACTCTCTTTTTATTATCATTACTATTTTACAAATGTTGATAATCAAAGTGTCTTAGTTCAAACCATTTTAGATGTTGCAGTGAACTAATCAATTTTATTAACTGTGTAATGATTTTTTTTTTCTCATGCAAAGTTAGAATTCATGTTGAGGTCTGTTACAGATTTTTATGCATTTTCTGATTTCTGCCTTTGAATGAGCAAGTGTAAGTTGGTCCAAGGTTGGAGTCAAACGCAAAACAAGTTGTTGGAGCGAACTGTCATGTTTTTAGAATCCTCTCAGACGTAAATATAGAGGTTTTTGGCACCTGTTTCTGAAACGCGCCAAAACAAAACTCTCTCTGTCTGTGAGAACATTTCTGATCTTTCCATAACAATTCTTGCTGCATTCTAACCTTTTACGTCACAAAACACACCCCGTCTGGTCGGTTCTGGCCAATGGGAATACTCCCAGATGGACCGGAAAACAGCTCTTTAAAATGTCGGTACTTCCTGGTCTACTGAGTTCTGGGATGGTGCTGGAACGGTTCTGGACAGTTCTGTTCAGTTCTGATGGAGTGCTGTTGGAGTTCTGCTGGAGACACAGTTCAGTTCAGTTCTGTGAGAGAAGCCCAGTCCTGGGAGCCGGGAAGATCCTGACATGACAACAGAGCTCTTCCGAGGTTCATGGGATTATAACATTTTCCACTGAGGTGAGCTTGTGTCGGACAGTCTCGCCGCTACTCCGGAGGAGTAACAGCATCCTACGGAGACGCTGAAGGGTGCGTTAAACGGAATCTCGCCTGAGACATCTCCAGGTAAAAGAGTCGATTTCACCACCGAAGTGTACCGTAAGAAAAGCTGAAGAAAGCCCAGAGAGTGCCGTTCTGTTAACACACTCCCTCAAACCCCATCTTTTACTCTTCTTTAACTTCTTTCCCATCTTGAAACTTTTCTCTCAAGTAGAAATTCTTCCAGATATTTAGAAATGTCTGTGTAAAGTGCTCATCCACATCCGTGTGGGTAAAAGATCATAATTGTACAGTTTTCATAAATGTCTGTGGTGAAGCAACGGAAAAATCATGGCCGTATGATTTTTCCTGATTGATTGCTGATGTTGTTATTTTCATAATTTGCCAAATTAATGTAAATGTTTGATGTTAAACTTTGATTCTGTAAATAAATGACCGCATTCATTTTGATGGGTCAAATATAAATGACGTCTCACGTTTGCATTTCATTAAATTCAATGCACGTTTTATTCAGTTCAGAAAAATGAGGAATCCGCGTTAATTGATGAATATATCTGAGCATCTGTTCATCTACATACCTGAGGAGATTTTTCAAGTTAATCAGACCCTTTTTGAATTATTTAATTCTGCTAAATCTAACACGTCTTCCTTTGATCTCGTTTTGTCCCTGATGGAGAATTTTTTACTTTCTATCACTGGTCTTTCTTTGCTAGGGGCAGGCCTTGACCAGTCTGCACCACCAGTCACACAAGTTAGACCGTTGATACAGTCTCCTTCAATGGATGATTTGCAGAAGATCTCAAAATATGTACAACGCTTCGTTCCCGGACCGATGGGATAAGCTGGAACAAAAGCGTATCTCAAAGATCTGGAGTTCAGATTGGGCTCTTATCCTAATGCTACGGTAGAAGATAAGATCAGTCTGATGCGGCTCACTTCGGACAGAGAGGTGTTCACCTTCATCGAGCGTCTACCTGATGCAACGAAGAGGGATTACAACCTTCTGTGTGAAGCTTTGATCAGAGAATACGACCCCTGCACGGGACCTGCTGGTTTCCCAGCTGCAGACAAGGTCACGCAGGGTAAAACTGAACATCCAAAAGTTTATTACAAAAGAATCTTCCAAGCTTATTTTGGTAACAGAAATGAGACCGGAATGGAAGAAGATGATGGTTTTAAGTTTGTTTTCAGCAAAAATCTCCACTCTGATTTTAAAAAATCAGTACATATGATGGCAAATTTCAGAGAAAAATCCATCAGTGAGATTAAGCAGTGTGCTGTGAATGTGTTTGAAGCATGTTCTCATGCTAAGACGCCCATAGAAGTGTTTCCTAGTGTAAAGGTTAAACCCCTCCCTCTTGAACTAGAAGGACGACGTGCTTCGCCGCCTCCTCCTAAGAAGAAAGAGAGGAAACAGTCTGTTCAAGCTAACAAACCGCGCCCTGAAGGTGCACGCTGGGACAAAAAGGCTCCTCTTTCAGAGGAAGACAGTGATTATCGAAAAAGGGGTGGGCGCAGGACGCAACGATATGAGAAACCATATCATCAGGGGCAGTACGTAAAGGAAACCCCGCAAGACGTACCTGACCGTCCCCCACCTCGGATGAAACGAACCGAGGCGAAAAAATCACAAAAGTTCCAGAAACAAGGCCCTACACCTCTGAGCTCGGAAGAGACAGAGAAACTACGCAGGTTGTTAGAAACTTTGAAACACACTGACACGGGAACCCAACCAGGAGCACTTTGCAGTAATGTAATTCCTATTACATCTGAGGGCGCGAATGACAACATAACAGATGTCGGTGGAACACACCAAGACATTGCTGTTGTTGCCTCAAACAACCCCTCATCGGAAGAAAGGGGGGTAAACACACACACGAACGATGACGAGTCATCGCAGGCTGAACACTCAGAAACAGCTTCTGCTGTGCTGACGGTTCAG
>NC_056509.1:6921164-6921990 GCF_014905685.2 Nematolebias whitei
TCAATCAGGAAAAATCATACGGCCATGATTTTTCCTGATTGATTGCTGATGTTGTTATTTTCATAATTTGCCAAATTAATGTAAATGTTTGATGTTAAACTTTGATTCTGTAAATAAATGACCGCATTCATTTTGATGGGTCAAATATAAATGACGTCTCACGTTTGCATTTCATTAAATTCAATGCACGTTTTATTCAGTTCAGAAAAATGAGGAATCCGTGTTAATTGATGAATATATCTGAGCATCTGTTCATCTACATACCTGAGGAGATTTTTCAAGTTAATCAGACCCTTTTTGAATTATTTAATTCTGCTAAATCTAACACGTCTTCCTTTGATCTCGTTTTGTCCCTGATGGAGAATTTTTTACTTTCTATCACTGGTCTTTCTTTGCTCCCCGAGTATGATTTTTTATTATCTAAGTTAGAGACTTTTAAGACCCCTGTTACTGTCATCCCTGAGGTGGACTCCACGCTGCACGCAGCCTCTGAGGTGGATTCCACGCTGCACGCAGCCCCTGAGGTGGATCCTCACCTCTCCTGTTCCGAGGGGGTCCTAGTAGACGCTCCTCAGCTCTCCGTTCCTGCCGCCGCCGCAGAGGGCTCCGTTCCTGCCGCCGCCGCAGAGGGCTCCGTTCCTGCCACCGCCGCAGAGGGCTCCGTTCCTGCCACCGCTGCAGAGGGCTCCGTTCCTGCCACCGCTGCAGAGGGCTCCGTTCCTGCTGCCGCCGCAGAGGGCTCCGTTCCTGCCGCAGAAGTTCCTGCTCCTGCAGAGCTCCAGGCCTCTCCGTCGTCTGCTGCAGAGCCACAGGCCTCTCCGTCGTC
>NC_056509.1:6922000-6922336 GCF_014905685.2 Nematolebias whitei
AGCCACAGGCCTCTCCGTCGTCTGCTGCAGAGCCACAGGCCTCTCCGACAGCAGCAGCATCTCCCCAGGCCTCTCCGACAGCAGCAGCATCTCCCCAGGCCTCTCCAACAGCAGCAGCATCTCCCCAGACCTCTCCGACAGCAGCAGCATCTCCCCAGGCCTCTTAGACAGCAGCAGCATCTCCCCAGGCCTCTCCAACAGCAGCAGCATCTCCCCAGGCCTCCACGACAGCAGTAGCAACTCCCAAGTTCCCCTCGTCTCCTGCTGCACACTCCAAGTTCCCCTCGTATCCTGCTGCACACTCCAAGTTCCCCTCGTCTCCTGCTGCACACTCCA
>NC_056509.1:6922346-6933482 GCF_014905685.2 Nematolebias whitei
CCTCGTCTCCTGCTGCACACTCCAAGTTCCCCTCGTCTCCTGCTGCAGCTCTCCAGGCTCCCACGCCGTCTGCTGCAGCTCTCCAGGCTCCCACGCCGTCTGCTGCAGCTCTCCAGGCTCCCACGCTGTCTGCTGCAGCTCTCCAGGCTCCCACGCCGTCTGCTGCAGCTCTCCAGGCTCCCACGCCGTCCGCTGCAGCTCTCCAGGCTCCCACGCCGTCCGCTGCAGCTCTCCAGGCTCCCACACCGCCCGCTGCAGCTCTCCAGTCTCCCACGCCATCCGCTGCAGCTCTCCAGGCTTCCACGCCGTCCGCTGCAGCTTCCCAGGTCTCTCCGTCGCATACTGCAGCTCCCCAGGTCTCTCCGTCGCATGCTGCAGCTCCCCAGGTCTCCTTGACGCGAGCCGCGTTTCCTCTGGTTCTGTGTTTTGGACGGCCTCCCGGCCGCCCCCCTGACCTGGCCCGATTTGATGGACAGCCTCCCGGCCGCCCGCCGGAACAATGACTCTTAGGGACGATCCCTTGACCGTCCAAATCCTTTGTGTTCCCTCGTGTTTTTTCTCTGGTCCTCGTGTTTTCTCTCTGGTCCTCGTGTTTTTTCTCTGGTCCTCATTTTTTCCTCGGGCCCTCCACCCTTGCAGTGCCGCCCTCCACCCGCCCAAGTCCTTCGGGAGGGTTTTTTTTTGGGGACGCCTGGAGGCGTCCTTGGGGGGGGGGGGTACTGTAAGGACGGTACTTTTCTGTGGCCCGGTTTGTGTCTGTGTTCCCTCGTGCTCCCTCATTAGTTCCATTGTTACCACCCGTGTCTCGTCCCAGCTGTCTGTAATCATGTCTCGTCTTGTCTCTGTATATAAGCCGTCTGTTCTGTCTTGTTCGTCGTCGCGTCGTACTCCTTGGGTCTCCTGTGTCTTCCCCCGAGTCTTCCTAGTTCCTCGAGTTTCCCGTGCCTCCTTCCTATGTCCATGTAAGTTTTGCTGCCCCGTCAGCTTGTTATTTTGTATCCTTATTTATCATTAAATTCCTATTTTTGTAATCCTGCTGAGTTGAGTCCCTGTTCTGCACTCTGGGTTCGCTCCTGACCACAAATCCTAACAATTACTAGTATTTAGATTTCAGATTTTAATAGCAGAAAAGGCCAGTTGTGAAGTGACATTTCACCTGCTCAATCAGCTTTCTCTGGATCTTCTCCCAGACAGGTCATCCATCTTCTGTTTAAAGCACACAGCAGCTCTTCTCCACCTTATAACAAGATGATTAACTTATTTGGCAAGTGGTCCATGGTAGGTGGTGTGTACTTGGGTTGATGGTTTTCACCATGTCCCTGCAAACATATAAACACACATGTAATGTCACTGTTACTGTAACGTTAGCTTAGGATGGACAATTATTAGCTCTGTTGTTATTGCCTAACTAACTTAAATGTTGGTGATTCCACGTCTGAAAAGGGATGCAACCTTTTCACAATATATGCTGTAACCGTTCGGTGGCACTCTTCATTCAATTAGTTACACCAACATATTTCCCTTGGACACTTTGGTGAATGGAGGAGCACATTGTGGAGCCTGGCTAAAATTATTAGCCATTTTGGGTCGTTTGTCTAAGAAAAAAAATACAAGCATGGTGTTTGCATTTGAGTTGACCTACCGCTTTCAGTCAGGTATAACTTGTTAGCTGCCTTAATGTTGGAATGAGACGTAGTTTATAGTTTTATTTACCTGACGGAGCCGGAGAAGGAGGCAGCGAAAATAGTCTGGTGGAGCGCTTCAAAAACGGGCCACACTTTTACTTCTACACCCTCCTTTGCACTATATAAAATTATTTCAAGTGCTGCACTGAGCTGACTGGTCATTTTATTAAAGTTAAGCCATGCTTTCTATTGCGGCCGCTCACCCTCCATGTATGCGAACACTTACGGTGGATTCTTCTTCGTTGGTGTTCGGCAGGCGGCTTCTACTTCCGGTTGGAGGACTAGGCATCAAAAAATAGGAATTAAAAATAAATATTTCGAATGATTCTGGGAAAACCGGACAGTTGGTCCCGATTCCAGTCGATTCTCGATGCCCAACCCTATTTACAATGTAGGTAAATATTGATGTATGACAACCTGTTAAAATACACCAAAATGCAAGAAATGGCATCTCTGTTGTTCAAAATTTTCTATGGGGGGGACCCACATACACCCTCCACCCCCCACCCCAGACCCCTCACCCCCCACCCCCTGGACTGCCCGCTGTTCCGGCATCAATCAGTTTACAAATTAAGCCCTGGCTCAGAGTCAGACTCAGAGTTTTTTATTGTCATTCACACCACATGTGGTACATGTGATGGAACTAAATTATTTACACAGGGTCATAGTTACATCCAACAATAAAATGTAAAAGAAAATCAGTAATAAGATCTAAGATATGAACTAAGAAAAACATCAAACAAAAATACGCTAAGCACTAATAGCATAAAAAGCAGGCGCATCGTTAGAACAGGGCTTCTGTCAATAGTCCCGGATCAAAACGAGTTTCAGTTTTCCACTGCTCCACTGCTTGCCAGGGGCGGACTGGCCATCGGGAGTGCTGGGACATTTCCTGGTGGCCTGGCTCTGCTCAGTGCTCGCTGGGGGACTGGACTAAGGCTCGGTTCGGGTTGCGTTTGATTATTTTAAATAAACAAGCTGCTTTTGCGACAGTGTGTAACACCGAGCTCACTCAGGCTCCCCCGCCCCTCCTTTCTCCTTCTGAGGCTGTCTGTCAGCAGACTGATGAGCAGACACACAGATTGCGCACCCGTCTCTGTAGACTAGTGAGGGAGGGTAATACTTTGTATGTTCTCACGTGGAAAGCGCATGTCTGTACATTTCTCCGGTTTGTACTGCTCTTAACCCTCTTTTAGGTCATGAGAACTGACTTCATACTTCACCTGAAATGCACATCACTTGACAGTTCAAAAGGAATAGTAGGGCAGAACAAAGAAAACTCGAACTGGAGCTGCGTGAACTTCAGACCAAACACAATTCATGTCTATCATAAGAATTAGATAATGAAATACAAATAATTAAGACTGCTTTATTGTCTTTACTAACAAAGAAGGCTGAAAAATCTATATTTTTCATGAGGCAAAAGATGTATGAGTTTGCTAATAAGCCTAATCGATACCTGGCCAACCTTCTTAGAAACAGGGCCCCAACTCAGACTATCTCGTATATTAAAGATTCAACCGGTGTACATAATCATAGCAATAAAATAATTAACAACACTTTAAAATCATTTTACAAGCAGTAATATACTTCACAGTTTAACCCGTTGTCAGAGCAAGATATGAGTGATTTTTTTTCACTAAGGTGGAGTTACCTAAAATTTCAGATGAACAGAGCGATAGCCTGTGCAAATCTTACTCTAAGTGAAATTACGAATTTAATCCAATTACACCCCAACAACAAAACCCCAGGCCCTGACAGTTTTAATGCAGAATTTAAAAAAAAGAATTCCATCCAAGTTAACCCTTTTCTTGATATGCTGAAGTCTTTGTTTTGGGCTGGGGCTCTCCCTCCATCTCGTTTGGAGGCTAATATTTCCTTGGTACTAAAAAAGGGCAAACCATCTAAAGAATGCTCTTCATACAGACCTATCTTGGTTCTAAATGTTGACTTGAAGCCTCTGGCAAAGATCCTGGCGTCACGGTTGGAAATAGTTCTCCCCTCGGTCATTGTCATTGACAGACTGTTTTCATATGTGGAAGCTTTTCTTCGCACAATGTGAAGTGTCTACTCAACATTATTCAGCATTCCTCCCTGTATACTGTAATGCAGAAGCCCTGGTCATTTCGCTCGATGCAGAAACTGGGACCCTGTCTACACAATTTGTTCCTCCTCATGTATCACATGTGATGAGAATGACAATAAAGAACCTTGAATCCTTGAGAAGGCATTTGACAGGCTGGAATGGCCATACCTTTTCCATACACTCCAAAGATTAGGCCTAGGGGAAGTTTTCATTAGATGGATTTGAATTTTCTACTCATCACCTCTTTCAGCTGTGATCACAAATGGGCTCTGATCTAGTAATTTTAAGACTGAACAGGGTACTAGATAAGGCTGTCCCTTGAGCCCATTATTATTTGCACTAGCTATGGAGCCTTCAGCCTCCGCCATTAGACAAGATGGTCTCTTTAAATAATCACGAGCATAGGATTTTGCTGTAAGCGGATGATGTTCTAATCGTTTTAGACTCTCCCACACACTCTATCCCTAAATTGATTAAATTTATTGATTGCTCTTTCTCTGGTTACAAAATTATTTTTTCTAAAAGTGAAGCCATGCCTTTCGGTTGCTCACAAACACTGGATTCAAGCATTTCACACCCCTTTCTATGGTCTCCAATAGGAGTCATATTTTGATATAAACATTTCATCAAACATGAAAGAATTATATAAATTAAACGTTGCACCTCTTGTGCAAACCATAAAACAGGACCTGGATAGGTGGTGTGGCTTGCCTCTGTCCCTTTTGGGTTGTATCCATCTAATTAAGAGGAATATTCACCCCCGCCTCCTAAATTGCTTTCAGATGCTGCCAATTTGGCTATCAAAGAAGGTTAGTGCAACTTTAAATAGCTCTCTATTATATCTTTTATTCGGTGTAACAATAACCTAGGTTAAGATACATTTTTCTCTGTTTACTGGTTAAAAGAGGAGGATAAGCTGCGTCCTCGTTTCCTCATACTTATGGGCTGCACAATGTAGGTTTCTCCTGGAATGGTGTATAGAGAGATCAGCACACCGGATGCGCACGCAGCCTGCCTCAAGAAAGAGCTGGTACCCTATGTCTTGTGCGAAATTCTGTTCCTATGTGTCGAGAGAATGCTGAGAGGTGGATCCGACCGTCTTAAAAATTCAATTCAAATTCAATTCAAAAATACTTTATTAATCCCAGAGGGAAATTATATGTTGTTGTAACTCATCATCATGGTTTCATTAAAGAGTTGTTATAGATGCTGATGGCTGTGGGCAGGAAGGATCTCTTGTACTGGTCTGTCCTACAATGGATTTGAAGGAGCTTCTGACTGAAGACACTCTGTTGTTGTATGACAATCTGATGAAGAGGATGCTGAGGGTTGTCTATAATGCTCTTCATTTTATGAAGAATCCTTCTTTGTACAATCATCTCCAAAGGTTCTAGAGGAGTCCCCAGAACTGAGCCAGCCTTCTTTATGAGCTTGTTGATCTTTTTTAAGTCACTTGCTCTGTGTAGTGGACTAAGCCTACGTCGAAACCCAGTCTAAGGTCAAAACTCTTGACCTTTAGAACCTTGTGGGACAGAAGCTGTCATTTCATGTATTTGACTCCATAAATACAGGTTCACCCATCCTGAGACTTTCTTTCTTGAAGATTCAAGTGAAAAGAACACTCTCTTTTTATTATCATTACTATCTAACAAATGTTGATAATCAAAGTGTCTTAGTTCAAACCATTTTAGATGTTGCAGTGAACTAATCAATTTTATTAACTGAGTAATGATTTTATTCTCATGTTAAAAGCTGTTGCAGAGTAATTATGCATTTTTCTGATTTCTGCTTTTGAATGAGCAAGTGTGTGCGTTTACAAGGTTACAGTCAAACGAAAAACAAGTTGTTATGTTAAAACTGTCATGTTTTAGAATCCTCTCAGACGTAAATAGAGATGTTTTGCACCGGTGTCTTAGGCACGCCAAAACAGAACCCTCTCGGTCTGTGAGAACATTTCTGAGCTGTCTCATAACAATTCTCGCTGTCTCTAACCCCTTACGTCACAAAAACACACCCCTTCTGGTCGTTTCTGACCAATGAAAAATCCCAAAAAGTGAACCGGGAAAGAGTCTTTAAAAGGTCAGTACTTCCTGGTCTAGACACAGTTACGGACTCACAGAGACTCACGGAGTTACAGAGTTGGAGAGTTGTCAGACTTCAAGAGTTCTGTGGGAGTTCTGTAAACTACACGAGAGCTAAAGTTCTGATGGAGTGCTGTTGGAGTTCCTGACATGACAACGAAGCTCTTCCGAGTTCCATGGGATTATAACATTTTCCACTGAGGTGAATGTGTGTCGAACAGAGCCTCGCCACTACTTCTGACGGGCAACAGCCATTCTAAGGAGACGCTGGACCGGTAGCGTTAACGGAACACCATATCTGCTGATTATCATCAGAGAGGTAATGGGTCAAGTTTCCTACCAAGCGTACCGAGGCGAGCTGGGCTTCTGATGGAGAGTGTCGGTTCTGGAAAACACTTAATTTCCCTCACACACCATCCTTTACTCCCTCTAAACTTCTTTCCATCTTTAAGCTTTCCTATGAAGTAGAAATTCTCCCAGATATTTAGAAATGTCTGTGTAAAATGCTCACCCACATTCATGTGGGCAAAAGATCATAGTTGTACAGTTTTATAAATGTCTGTGGTGCAGCAACGGTAAAATCATGGCCGTATGATTTTTCCTGATTGATTGCTTATGTTGTTATTTTCATAATTTGCCAAATTAATGTAAATGTTTGATGTTAAATTTGATTCTGTAAATAAATGACCGCATTCATTTTGATGGGTCAAATTTAAATGACGTCTCACGTTTGCATTTCCTTAAATTCAATGCACGTTTTATTCAGTCCAGAAAAATGAGGAATCCGCGTTAAATGATGAATACATCCCAGCATCTGTTCATCTACACTGGTGGCCCGTCACGTGCTCATAAATGGACTGTAACTCGTGTGCTAATTGGTTTTCATGTTGGCATGTGTTGTAAAATAACAGTTGAATCCGTGCGTCTTTACGCAGCGCAATTGGAGCTGCGCGCTTGGGTTACGCTGGCAATGTTTTAAAAGCTGAATTTGTGTCATTGAGTCTTTATAAAGCTGAATTGTACGTCTGTATGTGTAACATAAGCTGGCTTTGAGCTGTGGGAACGCTTTATTCTGTTTAAACTGTGTTCTGACGCTGTTCTGGTCCGATTCGGTTCTGGTTCCGGCTCGGTTCTGAAACGGGTTCGAACGAGTTGTTAAATAGCTAGAAAGACGTTTTGTCACGGAGCGCCGTTCTCTGTGCAGCTCAGGGGGTTGTTTCGTTACAATTTTTAACAGAAAAAGTGCATTTTGATGGTTTAAAAGACGAAAAAGTGACGAACTATTTTACGCTAATCTAACTTGCTAGCTGGAGAATACGCTTCCTGATTGGTTGAATTCGCTGCTGTGGAAAGCTCTGATTTGCTGAGAAAGGTTGACTGACGTCACCTCCCCTCACCCCTACGCTGCGTCATTGGTTGAGAAAGACCGTGTGTAACGTTCTGCTTGGATGAGGGACGTGTCAATCACGCCACCCGGAAATGAAATTCGTTTTCATAGGGAATAAAATCTGCTTTTTAACGCTGGAAAGCGCATTAAAGCTGTGTTCTGAAACGCTGTTTACATTCATTCGAAGCATATTCGCTGAAAGTTCGCCACGTTTGAGTTTAAAGACCGTCATAAAATGGTGCTTTTGAACTACGCTAGCGATGCTAAATTTTAAGCTAACAAGCTAATGACCGGATGGATGACGTGTCACGTCACTTCCCCCAAGTCGGAAATGAGCTTTACCGTGCTTAAATTCTCTAAATACGGCTGCAATTTTGTTCCACAAAACTCATGTTTCATGATATAAGGTCTGATTGAAAAAATTTTGCCACGTTTGTGTGAAAAATCCGTTCAGAAGTGTTGGTTTTCACCGAAGCAAGCCGATGCTAATTTTAGCTAACAAGCTAACGACCGGACGCCACAGGAAGTTATAGCACCCCTAGTGGACGACACAAACAGTGCCTGAGTTAAAATTGTTGAGGATCTGCTGACATCTTGTGGAGAAGACGTGGGATCACAGGTTTTCACTTCGTTTTTAGGTTAAGAGTGACATTTAACGTTTTTATTTTCCTGAAAGGCAATTTTTGAGTTAACAAACTTCCTCTAAGCTGGATAAACACTGTTATCTGCATTTTAAAAGTTATGAAGGTATTTATGCAAAGGGCTTTTACCAAACAAATTTTTATTCACTGATAAATCCTTGAAAAATAGGTACATAATAAAAATTTAGAAACTTTTAAATAAGATACAGTTACAAATATTCACAGAGTTGAATAGTTTACTCATTTTGCTAGAAGATAACGCACGTTTAAATGATGAATCACTAAATAAGAGTAAAACTTATCAGGAAAAAGAGATTTTCTGATTTTATTTTACCACCTAAACATTTACATCTACTATTTAATTTCTAAATAGCAGATAATGGCGGACGGAGAGGGAAACACTGACCCCTTACAATCCGAGGATGTGGTCCAGACAGCCTTACACATTTTGACAAATTCAATTCTTGGCAAAGCTTTGGAGGAATTGCAAGTCCTTGATGACGATCAAAGACATGAGGAGCTGCAGAGTTTATCAAGAGCAGCTACAGTGAAGGAGGACGCAAAATCAGGCCGCGTACGGTTAGCAAAAATCTCTCTGCTTCTGAAGGCGGAATTAGACCGTTTGGTGGTAGAAAAGGGCGTGCTTTTCAACGGATATAGGTCTGAAAAAGAGAGGTGTGACGAATTGATGATTGAATCTGAGTCGCTGCAGCAACACCTTGAGGCTGCTGAAGACCTCTCAAAGAAAGAGCTGTCAGAACAGGCTCAATCATATGAGGAGAAGTGTGCCGAGCTGATAAGTGAATCTGAGTTGCTGAAACAAAAGATTCAAACTGATAAGGACCTCTCGAAGAGAGAGCTGTCAGAACAGGCTCGATCATATGGGGAGAAGATTGCGGATAAGGAACGAGCGTACCAAGACGCGTGTGCAGATAACAATGAGTTACAAGCACGGTTGCAAACCGCTTTAAGGGAGCTGGCCGATTGCAAGGCAGAAAAGGGGTTAATAACCCGGAGTTGGCTGACTTTACAAGATGAAAATCGGTCAACAAATAAGCGCCTGACAGCTTGTGAGGAGAATTTAGCTACAGCTACAAACCTGTTTTCTGACATGGAGTTAGCTGGCTCGAGACTCAGAGACGAGCAGGGTCAGCTACAACCACCCCAGACAGGTGCTGTTGCATCTCCTCCCCTTAGCCCCGTTACAACACCCCCAACCCGGGGGATAAGGACGGGTCTGCACCCACTTGCACCTCTTCCTCCTGACGCCAGGCGGTCACCTCCACCCCCATCTCAGGTGGGGTTCGACCTGCACCGGTATGCACCTCCTCCTCCTGACGCCAGGCGGTCACCTCCACCCCCATCTCGGAGGGTGGGGACAGACCTGCACCAATATGCACCTCCTCCTACCAACCCTTATCAGCCACCCCCACCCCCACCATGGGCAGTAGGGGCAGGACTTGATCAGTCTGCACCACCAGTCACACAAGTTAGACCGGTGATACAGTCTCCTTCAATGGATGACTTGCAGAAAATCTCAAAGTATGTACAACGCTTTGTTCCCGGGCCTATGGGGTCCGCAGGAACGAAAGCGTATCTCAAAGATCTGGAGTTCAGATTGAGGTCTTATCCTAATGCTACGGTAGACGATAAGATAAGTCTGATACGGCTCACTTCAGACAGAGAGGTGTTCACCTTCATCGAGCGTCTACCTGATGCAACGAGGAGGGATTACAACCTTCTGTGTGAAGCTTTGATCAGAGAGTACGACCCCTGCACGGGGCCTGCTGGTTTTCCAGCTGCAGACAAGGTCACGCAGGGCAAGACTGAACATCCAAAAGTTTATTACAAAAGAATCTTCCAAGCCTATTTTGGTAACAGAAATGAGACCGGGATGGAAGAAGATGATGGTTTTAAGTTTGTTTTCAGCAAAAATCTCCACTCTGATTTGAAAAAATCAGTACAAATGATGGCAAATTTCAGAGAAAAATCCATCAGTGAGATTAAACAGTGTGCTGTGAATGTGTTTGAAGCATGTTCTCATGCTAAGACGCCCATAGAAGTGTTTCCTAGTGTAAAGGTTAAACCCCTCCCTCTTGAACTAGAAGGACGACGTGCTTCGCCGCCTCCTCCTAAGAAGAAAGAGAGAAAACAGTCGGTTCAAGCTAACAAACCGCGTCCTGAAGGTGCACGCTGGGACAAAAAGGCTCCTCTTTCGGAGGAAGCCAGTGGTTATCGAAAAATGGGTGAACGCAGGACGCAACGATATGAGAAACCATATCGGCAGGGGCAGTACGTAAAGGAAACCCCGCAAGACGTACCTGACCGTCCCCCACCTCGGACGAAACGAACCGAGGCGAAAAAATCACAAAAGTTCCAAAAGCAAGGCCCTACACCTCTGAGCTCGGAAGAGACGGAGAAACTACGCAGGTTGTTAGAAACTTTGAAACACACTGACACGGGAACCCAACCAGGAGCACTTTGCAGTAATGTAATTCCTATTACATCTGAGGGCGCGAATGATAACATAACAGATGTCGGTGGAACACACCAAGACATTGCTGTTGTTGCCTCAAACAACCCCTCATCGGAAGAAGGGGGGGTAAACACACACACGAACGATGACGTGTCATCACAGGCTGAACACTCAGAAACAGCTTCTGCTGTGCTGACGGTTCAGGCAAACCAAAATTACACAGATAAGTCTGAACGCGTGAAAAAGCGTCAGAAAAAGCCCAAGAGGTTTCTGTGTAACTTTATCAGAAAGGGGGTCGCCAAAAAGGCGTACCTGTCAGTAACACTCGAAGGTGTCCTCACACACGAAGCACTCTTGGACGGTGGGGCAGACATAACAATCATGTCAGCTAAACTGTTCGAGGAGCTGAGGACGGCCGCTGCCAGTGTTAACAGGATAATACCTCTCTCTGAATGTGCTATAGAAATGCAGGGTCTCTCAGAAATGAAAACAACCCTGACAGCTATAGCAATGGTTCACATGCAGATTGGCAATATGACACTGTACCACCCGGTACACGTGACTCATGTTGACTCATTCCCATTTTTGGTTGGCCAGGATTTTATAAATCGCTTCGGCGCGATTATAGATTATGGTGATCAAACAATGTGGACAACAGTGAGCAACCCACTGCCAATCGATACGCCTCCGGAGTGTGACACAGACTGCCCAACAGCAGGTACCGCGGAAGGCACAAAGGACTCCTCAGCCGAGGACACGAGCCCGGTGAGTACTCCTCTG
>NC_056509.1:6933582-6942750 GCF_014905685.2 Nematolebias whitei
CCGAACCTACTCGAACAATTCTATTCGGGGGGATAGCTAATTCTTTTTGATAAGTCTCGCCATAGACTTCCAAAACATTTATGGGGAAACCAAACACCCAATCTCAAGTCGTTCGTCTACAAGACAACAGACATTTGAACCAAACTATATTTTGCCATGTAAAGCTAACTTAACCCAAGTTAGAAATGGAAAAGTAGTTTGGAACCCTTTTCTATAGGCTTAAACCCCTGTAGTTACCCCTTTTCAGCATGCTCCACCCCTTAACTGGTAGTTGTAGCTGTTCCCAACCATAATAGCTTACACACCAGGTGCATATAGTTTAAGGCCTTATGTAAAATCCCCTTCATAAGCCCACCTTAAACCACATAATTGCATGACACATTGAACCAGAACGGCACAGGCTGGACGTCGCTGGAGACAACCTTCGCTGGAGGCGACCTGCAATCCTGACGTTGGTCTCCACTCTTCATCCGGTGGCCGCTTCTTCAGTTCAATCCAAGGGTACCCCTCTGTATGCTGATTAATCAACGCTTCCGATCGTTGTGGATTTACCATTGTGGATTATATGACTTTTTCCAGTGGATTACAGACTCTGTTTCCAAGGGGTTAAAGCATTGCTACAATGGAATTATCGGGACGATATGGAATTATAATCAACACAATGGAATTACCAAGAACATTGTGGGATTACCTTGACTTTTGTTTTCCTTGCTGGATTACCTTGACTTTTGTTTTCCTTGCTGGGTTACTTTTGACTTTTGTTTTCCTTGCTGGATTACTCTTGACTCTTGTTTCTTTGCTGGATTACATCAAGCTTCAAGGACGATCGACGACGTAAGTCCATAGTTGGAATTCATCTCCATGGACAGGTGATGATTTCCAAAGGGGGGACTGTAGTGGACTAAGCCTACGTCGAAACCCAGTCTAAGGTCAAAACTCTTGACCTTTAGAACCTTGTGGGACAGAAGCTGTCATTTCATGTATTTGACTCCATAAATACAGGTTCACCCATCCTGAGACTTTCTTTCTTGAAGATTCAAGTGAAAAGAACACTCTCTTTTTATTATCATTACTATCTAACAAATGTTGATAATCAAAGTGTCTTAGTTCAAACCATTTTAGATGTTGCAGTGAACTAATCAATTTTATTAACTGAGTAATGATTTTATTCTCATGTTAAAAGCTGTTGCAGAGTAATTATGCATTTTTCTGATTTCTGCTTTTGAATGAGCAAGTGTGTGCGTTTACAAGGTTACAGTCAAACGAAAAACAAGTTGTTATGTTAAAACTGTCATGTTTTAGAATCCTCTCAGACGTAAATAGAGATGTTTTGCACCGGTGTCTTAGGCACGCCAAAACAGAACCCTCTCGGTCTGTGAGAACATTTCTGAGCTGTCTCATAACAATTCTCGCTGTCTCTAACCCCTTACGTCACAAAAACACACCCCTTCTGGTCGTTTCTGACCAATGAAAAATCCCAAAAAGTGAACCGGGAAAGAGTCTTTAAAAGGTCAGTACTTCCTGGTCTAGACACAGTTACGGACTCACAGAGACTCACGGAGTTACAGAGTTGGAGAGTTGTCAGACTTCAAGAGTTCTGTGGGAGTTCTGTAAACTACACGAGAGCTAAAGTTCTGATGGAGTGCTGTTGGAGTTCCTGACATGACAACGAAGCTCTTCCGAGTTCCATGGGATTATAACATTTTCCACTGAGGTGAATGTGTGTCGAACAGAGCCTCGCCACTACTTCTGACGGGCTACAGCCATTCTAAGGAGACGCTGCACCGGTAGCGTTAACGGAACACCATATCTGCTGATTATCATCAGAGAGGTAATGGGTCAAGTTTCCTACCAAGCGTACCGAGGCGAGCTGGGCTTCTGATGGAGAGTGTCGGTTCTGGAAAACACTTAATTTCCCTCACACACCATCCTTTACTCCCTCTAAACTTCTTTCCATCTTTAAGCTTTCCTATGAAGTAGAAATTCTCCCAGATATTTAGAAATGTCTGTGTAAAATGCTCACCCACATTCATGTGGGCAAAAGATCATAGTTGTACAGTTTTATAAATGTCTGTGGTGCAGCAACGGTAAAATCATGGCCGTATGATTTTTCCTGATTGATTGCTTATGTTGTTATTTTCATAAGTGCTGCTCCCCCAGCAGATGATGGCAGAAGAGATAAAGCTCTCTACAACAGACTTATAGAAGATATGCAGCATCTTGCTGCAAATGTTGAAGGACTTCAGCATCCTCAAGAAGTACAGTCTGCTCTGTCCCTTCTTATAGACGGCTTCACTGTTGCATTTCCAGTCCAGTCTATTGTCCAGGTGAACCCCAAGGCATTTATACTTCTCCACCACCTCCACTTCTTCTCACATGATGGAAATAGGGTTGGACCTGCTCCTGTTTCTCCTGAAATCTAAAATCATCTCCTTTGTTTTGTTCACATTCAAGATGAGATGATTGTTTCCACACATGCCACAAAGCGGTCCACCAGTTCCCTGTACTCAGCTTCTTGTCCATTTCTGATCCACCCGACCACTGCAGAGTCATCAGAATATTTCTGCAGATGACAGGAGTCTGTTTTGTACTGGAAATCTGAGGTGTACAGAGTGAAAAGGAATGGTGAGAGTACAGTCCCCTGTGGTGCTCCTGAGCTACTGACCACCTGGTTAGACACACAACCCTTCAGTCTCACAAACTGTTTGTCAGGTAGTCTTTGATCCAGGTGATTGTTGAGGCCTCCACCTGAGTCTTCTGAAGTTTCTGACAAAGCAAATCAGGCTGGATTGTGCTAAATGCACTGGAGAAATCAAAGAACATGACTCTCACAGTGCTGTCTGCCTTTTCTAGATGACAGTGGGTTTGCTGAAGCAGGTGTATGATGGCATCTTCAACTCCCAAGTCCACGCTGATAAACAAACTGCAGTGGGTTCTGATATGTGCTTGTTTGTTTAGTCAGGTGGGTCAGCAGAAGTCTCTCTAGGACCTTCATGATGTGTGATGTCAGGGCAACAGGTCTATAGTAATTGAGGACTGCTGGGTGAGGTTTATTTCCCACTGGAACAAGGCAGGATGTTTTCCACAACACTGGAACCTTCTCCTGGGTCAGGCTAAGGTTGAAGAGGTGCTGCAGAACCCCACAGAGCTGCTCTGCACAGACCTTCAGGACTCTGGGACTGACACCGTCTGGACCTGCAGCCTTATTCTGGTTCAGTCTCTCCAGCTGCTTCCTCACCTGATTTCTGGAGACGCAGAGGGGGGAGGCAAAGGAGGTATCAGCATCTTCTGATTTGGTTGAAGACCAATTTGTAGAAGGGTCCATGACTGATGTGGTAGATACAGTATTTGAGGTGTGACAGGACAGCCTTGGGTCAATGGAGGGTGGTATGTATGTTTGGCTGTGGGCAAGAGAGGAGAATGGTGAACTTGTTCATGAACTGAACCTATGGAAGAACATATTCAGTTCATTGGCTCTGTCCAGGCTTCCATCCTTCTCATCCTCCTTCTGCTTGAAGCCTGTGATCTGTTTCATCCCTGACCACACCTTTCTGATATTGTTCTGTTGGAGTTTGCTCTCCAGCTTCTTCTTGTACACCTCCTTGCTGTTTCTTATCTTGACTTTTAGTTGCTTCTGTGTGCTCCTCAATAATTCCCTGTCTCCCTCCATGAAGGCTCTTTTTTTCTGGTTTAGCAGTTTCTTCAGGTCAGTGGTGATCCAGGGTTTGTTATTGGTGAAGCATCTCACTGTTCTGATGGGGATGGTGTTGTTTACACAGAAGTTTATATAGTCGGTCACACACTCAGTCATGGCATTGATGCCCTTTCCATGTGGTTGGCACAGTGCATCCCAGTCTGTAGCCTCAAAACAACCCCACAGAGCTTCTTCAGCTTCCATTGACCATTTTCTCACCGTTCTCTTTATTACAGGTTGCCTCTGAACAAGGGGTTTATATTTTGAGCAGAGAAACACAAGATTGTGATCTGATTTGCCAAGATGGGTCTTGCTTTAGCGATGTATGAATCCTTGACATTTGCATAAAACAAGTCCAGCGTTTTGTTTTCTCTGGTAGAGCAGCTGACAAACTGTTGGAATGTCGGAAGTGTAGCAGAGAGAGAGGCATGATTAAAATCCCCAGATATTGCACCAAACGCACTAGGGTTTTGGGTCTGTAGCTTAGCAACCTCGGAGCTGATGACATCACACGCAGTCTTTGCAACAGCATTGGGTGGAATGTAAACAGTTGCCAAAATAACACTGGTGAACTCTCTTGGCAAATAATATGGACGACAACTTAGTGCCAACAGTTCATTATCTGGACTGCAGAGACGACACTTCACAGTAACATTTCCAGGATGACACCATCTGTTGTTCACAAGCACTGCCAACCCACCTCCTTACGTTTTGCCACTCCTCTTTAAATCTTTATCCTCTCGTATGGTCAGAAAGCCTGGCAAGGAAACACTGGAGTCGGGGATATGGTCCATCAAGTGAACGTTTAATCAAGGAACTATCTGTACAAGCTAAATCTTCTGAAATGTTCTGACCATCATCCTGATAAGATTCTTGTACATGTAAACCTGACCTGTTTTCATGGCCCATTTTGACAAAAAATTAATACCAGACTCACCCAGCAAACGAAAGAGTTCACTCTAACCTAGTCGGTGACTCTCACCTTTGATCAAAGGGAATGAGCGCTAAAAAACCACCTCTCTGTTGTGTGAAATTATTTTTAAAGGTTAAACAGAAAATACCTATTAAAATGTCTCCTAAGTACAAGGTTTCACATTTACAGGGGATTTTCACAGTAAAAAACAGGCGCCACAGTGGCACAACTGGTAGAGCTGCTGCCTCTCAGCAATCAGGTCCCTAGTTCAAATCCTGGTTCATGGGCCTTTCTGGGTGGAGTTTGCATGTTCTCTCGGTGCATGCGTGGGTTTTTTCCGGGTACACCAGTTTCCTCCCACAGACCAAAAACATGCATGTTGGGCTAACTGGTAACTCTGAATTGTACCTAGGTGTGAGTAAGAGAGTGAATGGTTGTCTCCATGTGTCCCTGTGAGCCGTCCAGGGTGTCCCCCGCCCCTCGCACAGTGATTGCTGGACATGGGCACCAGAGACCCCCGTGACCCAAAATGGAAGAAACGGGTAAAAGATAATGGATGTTATTTAAGTGATCACATAACTGCTCCCAGAATAGTTTAAACACTGGACAACCCCAGAAGGTATGGTAGTGATTTGCTCCATTTGTCACAGTCTTAAACAGGTGTCTCCACTGTCCTGTTTTTTTCCTGAGCTGGAGTTAAAGTAGTGAACAGTGTCCCCCCCCCCCACATAATTCTCTTCATGTATTGGAGCTCGAGGTCATCCAGGGTAATTTGTTGATCCTTTCCCAGCCTTCAGATGTGATACTTACATTTCCTTCTATTATCCACTTATTTCTGATACAGTCTGTGTCACCTATTTTAGATGATAGAATATCATTATATGATTTGAAAACAAGTTTTGTGCATGATTCTGATTTCAACAAAGACAGAAACACACAAAAAAAACAAAAAAAAAATCCTAATTGGACTGAATCATAATTTTCTTGTATATTTTCATTAAAATTGGCCCCAACCTGCAAATATCTGTAGAAGTCAACCTTTTCCAGCCCGTTAGACCGCTGAAGTTCCTCAAAACTCTGAAACTGCCCATTCTGGGTCAATGTATAGTAGGTGGTTCATCCTTGTGATTCATCCTTTAAATCTTCCATCATTCTTGTTTGGTGTAAAAGCTGAATGAAAGGCACACCATCTGTAACGGACCGGTTTTAGGAAACAGCACCAGAACTCAGGAGTAGTTTAAAAGTTTTTTGTAACCGCTTCTGGTGGAGGCTTGGGTCCAGACGGTGGTCCAATCTATTAACAGGAGAGACCGGTTAATGACTGCGCGAAGTTTGAAAAGTGCTGGCTAAACTAAAACAGTCACTAACCTTCTCAACTGGCAGCAGGACAAGCTGTGGACTGGGTGATGTCACTCATGCAGAGTAATCTGCAGCAGGAAAGCAGGATGATGGGATGTCCAGATCTCATGGTCCAGTGAGGGTAGCGGGGGGGGGGGGGGTGTCAAGAGCCAGGATGACAAAAAAAAGCAAAGCAAAAAATGCAGAGAAGGGTGATCCAAAAAGTGTGGTCGAGAGAGAGCAAGCAAGGGTCGTATTACTGTGGTCAGAAAATTGTAGAGGTGTCCAGTCAGGAGCAAGGCAAAAGCAAAGAGTCAGGAGACGAAGCAGGGTTAAGATCAGAAAGCAAGGTCGAGGAGAATGCTGGAGAATTTTCTGGCTGGAGAGCTTTCAATAATCTGGCACTGAGGAGCGTGAGAGTGGAGCTTAAGTAGTGAGCTGAACAGGTGTGGCAGGTGAGTGGTGATTGCAGAGACAGGGTGCAGCAGATGAGTGCAGATTGCTGAGAGAGTCAGGAGCAGGAAATGGGTGATAGGCAGTGCAGTACCAAACAGGATGAAATAAACAGAAACTGAGGGGGATCCAGGGGCGAACTATGACACCAGTATTTTAATCTGATTATCTATTTTACAGGTTTTAACTATCTTCTTCCAAGAGTCAAACATTGTGTGTAGCATTAAGTCATGTGGTATCATCAGGTCCTCTTGTAAATCTTTATCCATTAACAATGATATTAAAGGTATACCTTCAAATGTTGCACCTTCTATATCTTTCCATCCTGCATCATAAGATGGAGAGCATAGACAGATCACTGGTCTTAACTGAGCTGCAAGGTAATACTCCTGTAAATTGGGAAGACCCAATCCACCTTTCTCCTTCTTTAACTGTAGCGTTTTGTAGCTCACTCTTGCCTTTTTCCCTTGTCAAATATATTGCAATATTAATCTGTCCCATTCTATAAAATGCCTTTCTGGTATTAAAATAGGTAAACATTGAAATAAATACAGGAATTGAGGAAGAATATTCATCCTGACTCTATTCTGGAATATAAATTTGAAAAAGGGATTAAGTTCCATCTCTGTACATCTGATTTCAATTTTGAGATTAGGGATCCATAGTTGGCATCAAAAATCCTAGAAAAATCCTTGGATAGTATGACCCCTAAGTATTTTATAAATTCTGCTTCCCAGTTCCATTTGTACAAGTTCCTAATTTTGTTCTGTGAATTATAGTTTAGAGTTAAAACCTGAGTCTTGGTAATGTTTATCTTATAACCTGATAATGAACCATATTCTTCAATAATTTCCATAAGTGTAGGTAGAGTTTGATCTGGGTTTGTTATAGTTAAAAGTAGATTGTCCGCAAATAAGGACAGCTTTTGTTCCCCAGATACCATCCGAACTCCTGTTATGTTGGGCCTCTGCCTTATCCGCTGACTCAACAGTTCTATGAAAATCCAAAAAAGTTCAATCTGGTCCTCTGGACATTAAAAAAACAACAACAAAGAAACAATAGTGGTCCGCAGGACGATGTCTCGTGGCCCCCACCGTGATATGAAAGTATAATATTAGTGCGGCCCACAGGGTGAGCGGACCTCTGAAGGAAGTCCCGCCCGCCGTTCCTCGTCATGGCTGACATTCGGTGCTAGACTAAGGCCCTATTTACACGGACACGATGGGGGGAAACATAGGTTTTTTCGTATGTTAATTAGAGAAAAAGATTTGCGTTGACACGGTTTACATGCATGCGCAGGATCCCCCCTGCTCTCCCGAATCCTCTGTAGTTACCAAGCCGGGTCATTAGATGGTGCTGTGAATTTTGTACCTTGACCTAATGCGCATGCGTGCTGCCTCGGCACGCTGTTTACCTGTGAGCTAAAAAGCTCTGCTAACTACAACAAAGTCCATGCTCAATTTAACAACAAGTTAAAGCTGGATTCTGGCTGGATTGTGGATAAAAGAGTCGACAGATTTGACGCCAAGCGGGACCGCTTCGTCTAACAGCTCCACACCGGTCGCTGAGTGGACCAGAACAGAGTCACAATGTTGGACTTTACTCCGTGATAATCAGTAGCTGGTTTACAGCAGGTAAATCAACATTCTTAATAATGTTAGTTTGTGTTTACTTCAGTTACAAAACAACCAACTGAGTTTTTATTTTTCCTGAAAGAAGAAGAAGCTGTCCTCCACCAGGCGGACCGGTTCTGAACGAGGTTTGGCCCAGATGAGCTGCAGGAGGACGTCGAAGAGAGAGATGTTGGATGAACTATTTATTTTAAATTCCCCTCAGTTCTTTTATTCAATCTATTCAATGTTCAGTTTAATTATCAGTGTTTGTGTGACATACAGTTTGTGGTGTTGAATAAATAAATAAATAAAAATTAAACCTGATGTCTTCATTTTCAACTTTAAAAACACGCAATTTGTTTAGCATAATTTAATCACATAATTTGAATTACATAATGTCCAGATAGCTTCATTTAGCTCAGATAGCTTCATTATATATCTCAAACTTAAGATAAATACTGTTTATTATTATTAAACTTATTATTTAGCACATAGTATGTTATAGTGCAGCGCGACGTGTGCGCGTGCCTCGTTCTATAAACAGCGACATTAGAATTGGATCAGATTGTGTCTCTTCCAACACAGATGTTGGTCACAGCACCTGGAATGATAACAACAACAATACACATTCACAAATGATTCATTCAAATTTAAGGTTTTTTATTGTGTGTTTGTTTTACAATTGAAAAACAGGTTGTCATCACTCTGTTAAAATCCAGGTCTCTCTTGTAAATGAGTCCTATTGACTCAATGGGACTAACCTGGCTCCAGACAGAACATATAAAGTACAGACAAGAATAACAGTAGACAATGACAACGATAAACTACAGTAAAAATAATAGAGATGATATATATGTAGATGAACATATATCTGTGATATATGCATAAATTAAACGGATTCATTCATTTTTCTGGACTGAATAATATCGTGCATTGAAATTAATTAAATGTAACGTGAGGCGTTAATTTTCTTTGACCCATCAAATGAATGCGGTCATTTATTAACAGAATCAAAGTTTAACATCAAACATTTACATTAATTTGGCAAATTGATTTCAACAACAACATAATTAATTAGCAAGTTTTACAAGGAGGAAACCATACGGCCATGATTTCCCCATTTCAAGCATTACAACAGACATTTCTGAAAATATCTG
>NC_056509.1:6942850-6951228 GCF_014905685.2 Nematolebias whitei
ATCCAACTTCTGAAGTTGGATGATGTCTGGGTCAGTTGAAAATGACTTTTCATATTTTAAAAGAACTTGGCGAAGTTTGTCTCTTTCTTCATCAGATGTCAGAGCGTCGGCTTGGGCGACCACCTGTTCAATCTGTGATGAGACTGATAAGGGTTCTTGCTCCTTGGGGAGCTCCAACGAATCCCTTTCTGAGTCGTCGGACCTGTCTATGGGTAAGACACCATAGGTTTGAGGCCCTTGGTCGACGTCATCGGTTGAGAAAAGAGCTATGGCCTGTGTTGGTTTCGTGAACCATACTGGCCCAGCTTCTTGACTCGGTACCAGGTTATCTGGGAGTCCTCCCAGAAATGGAATGCCTAGTTCAAAATCATGAAAATCATTTCCTGAGTGTTTAGCTTGCGATGACCCATCATCGTTTGTGTGTGAGTTTACCCCCCTTTCTTCCGATGAGGGGTTGTTGGAGGCCACAACAACAGTGTCTTGGTGTGTTCCACCGACATCTGTGACGTTGTCATTCGCGCCTTCAGATTTAGTAGCGATCACATCACTACATAGTGCTCCAGGTTGGTTTCCCATTTCAGCGTGTTTCAAAGTTTCTAAAAACCTGCGTATTTTCTCTGTCTCTTCCGAGCTCAGAGGTGTAGGGCCTTGTTTCTGGAACCTTTGTGATTTTTTCGCCTCGGTTCGTTTCGTCCGAGGTGGGGGAGGGTTAGGTACGTCTTTTTGGGGGTTCTTTTTCGGACTTCCCCTGATAATATGGGTCCTCTTGGTCCCCATATCTTTGCGTCCTACGCACACCCCATTTACGATAATCACGTTCATCCTCTGAAAGAGGAGCTTTTTTGTCCCAGCGTGCACCTTCATTACGCGGTTTGTTAGTTTGAAAATACTGCTTTTTCTCGCCTTTTCTAGGAGGAGGGGTCAATGCACGCCGTCCTTCCATTTCTAGGGAGTGGGGTTTAACCTTTATACCAGGAAACACCTCTATGGGCGTCTTAGCATGAGAACATGCCTCAAACACATTCACAGCACACTGTTTAATCTCATTGATGCATTTTTCTCTGAAGTTTGCCATAATTTGTACTGACATGCGTATGTCAGTGTGGAGATTTTTGCTGAACACAAATTTAAAACCTTCTTCTTCCTCCATTCCGGTTTCATTTCTGTAACCAAAATAAGCTTGGAAGATTCTTTTGTAATAAACAATTGGATGTTCATGCTTGCCCTACGTGACCTTGTCAGCAGCTGGGAAACCAGCAGGTCCCGTGCAGGGGTCGTACTCCCTGATCAAAGCTTCACACAGAAGGTTGTAATCCTTTCTCGTTACATCAGGTTGACGCTCGATGAAGGTGAACACCTCTCTGTCCGAAGTGAGCCTTATCAGACTGATTTTATCCTCAACCGTAGCATTAGGATAACCACTCAGTCTGAATTCAAGGTCTTTCAGGTACGCTTTTGTTCCAGTTGAACCCATTGGACCAGGTACAAAGCGTTGTACATGTTTTGAGAGTTTTAGCAGATCATCTATTGAAAGAGGAAGTTTCCATGCTCTCTGTTGCCTGTTTGGTAGAGGAAACCTGTTCAGGTCTGTTTCTACCACTTTAGGTATGGATGGAGGTGTGTGTGATGTGAAGAGATTTGGGTCTGAAACCCAGTGTGTCTCCACATCCTGTCCACGCCTCTCACCATATTTCCTTTCTGCATGGCAAAGTTGTGTTTTAAGCACGTCTATCTCAGCTTTGCAGCGGGAAACTTGTGACACTGTCTCGACGTGATCCCGTCTTAATGCAAAGTATGCTGTGGAACACAGTTCAGCCTTGTTTACCATAGCATAGAATGATGCTTTCAGTAAAATTGCCATTTTAGCCAGCCTTTCATAGCTTGACTTTGTTATGTCTGTAGAGGTCACACTCTCTGCAGCCTCCTTCAGATTGTCCAATAACTCTTTTGGGTTCATGCTGTCCACCTGTTCACCATATGGATGTAAGGGTTCTGTGAGCAGCGTCAACGCTCTCTCTAAACAGTCCTTCATCTCACAAGGATCAAAATCCTTTTCTATCACACCTGTCATGGTTATTCACTGTTTAGCACTCATCTGATAAACAGTTGCCAACTTCAGATTATTTTAACAGGTAAATATTTGTATGCAAGTGTCAATGAGTTTCACACTATTTTAGCTCTGGATTTACTCAAAAGTACTGTCATAAGTCAACTTATTCAAATGTGGGCACCTATTTGTAGGTTTTACCCCAATTCATGAATATTCTTAAGTAAATGCTTCTCTGCAGTGTTACTTTTTAATGTGCTTATTTTTAACAGATACAAGAACCAGGCCTCTAAGTGATATTTACTCCAAAGCACTTAACATTAAATAAACCTGCAATTTTTCTAAAAGTTTAAAGCAACTTTAGTTATTAAACGCTTCCTTAAGCCGTTTTTTCCCAGAAATTTGCTATTTTAACAGTTACTCATTAACCAGGTTGGTGAAAAGAGAAAAGAAAAAAAATGATGAGGAATAATCAGTCTCCCCTTCAGGAAAACTGTTATACTCCTCTTTCAACAGCAGGTGGTGGTGTAAGCTTATTTATACCAGCAGGAGTCTGACAACTTCCTGTGGATCGTTCGTTGACATCCTGTTGTTAGCCGCTTAGCTTAAAATTACCATTGGCTAAACTCGGTTAAATCAACATTTCCGAACGGATTTAAAGCTTAAACGTGGCATTGTTTCAACAAGCACGACTTTGTTGCATGAAACTCTTGTGGTTGGGAGTTTAAAAGGTCAACGTTTTCATCTTCTCCTGCCATTATCTTCTATTTAAAAATTAAATAGGACGAAGTAGTGTTTTAGGTGGTAAAAACAAATCAGAAAAGTTTCCTTTTTCTGATATAATTACGCTTATTTAGTGTTCTAGCAATTAAACGTGTATTATCTTTTCAGCAATTGAGTAAACTTTATCAACTCTGTGAATATCTGGACTGTATCTTTAAAAAGTTTCTAATTTTTCATTTTGCACCTCTGTTTGAGGAATTATCAGTGAATGAAAATTGTCTTGGTAAATGCCTTTCTGGCATAAACACCTTTATCACTTTTTAAATGCAAGATAACAGTAATAATTCAGCTTGAAGAACGTTTATTAACTCAAAAATGCTTCTGACAGGAATAAACACGTGTAATTTCACCCAAAATATCCTAAAAACGAAGTGAAACTGTGATTTCAAGTTTCCAACAGGAGGTGGCAGTATAACCTTATTTTATTTCAACCCTGACACCGTTAGTGATGACCAGTAGGAGTCGCGATGACTTCCTGTGGCATCCGGTCGTTAGCCGTTAGCTTAAAATTAGCATTGGCTAGCGTGGTCCAAAAACACCATTTAATGACGGATTTAAAACTTAAACGTGGCAAAGTTTCAGCGATTAGGCTTCAAAGAAACGGAGCAGCGGATCAGAACCAACTTTAAAGCGTTTTTCAACTTTAAACAGTAGATTGAAATTCCCTATGAAGACGAGCTTCATTTCCGGGTCACGTGACTGAATCTACCAATGACAGAACAGCAACGGGGGTGGGTTTTACGACCTGACATCAGAGGAAGTGACGACAGACACGTCTCTCAGCGAATCAGAGCATTTCACATCATGGTTTTTGACCAATCGCTGCTCGCTATTTCAGCTAGCGTGTTAGCATTTAGCTTGAACAGTCCGGTCAACATTCGTCATGAAAACTTTCGAAATGCAGTACTTTCTGTTAAAAATGTAACGAATAAACTCTCAAAGCTCACGGAGACGGCGCTCCGTTCTTAAAACATCTCTCCATCCATTTAAAACACTCGTTCGAACGTATCGGAACCGAGCCGGACCAGAACCTCCGTCCGTTTAAACAGAATCCACGTTTTTCACAGCTCATCAGCTTCAGTTACACAACAGATGTACAAATTCAGCTTTCAAACGAAACCTTGACTTTATTTTCAGCTTTCAAAACACCCCAGCTGCAAGCATTGCTGTATTTTCTCTGAGCACTGCAGCTGCAACAACGCTGCGTTTCATACAGCAGAAATCTGCACTTTTCATGCCAACATGCTAATCCAATTGTTACACGAATAACAGTCCATTCATGAAGCGTATGGGCCACCAGAATGTAGATGAACATATATCTGTGATATATGCATAAATTAAACGGATTCATTCATTTTTCTGGACTGAATAATATCGTGCATTGAAATTAATTAAATGTAACGTGAGGCGTTAATTTTCTTTGTCCATCAAATGAATGCGGTCATTTATTAACAGAATCAAAGTTTAACATCAAACATTTACATTAATTTGGCAAATTGATTTCAACAACAACATAATTAATTCGCAAGTTTTACAAGGAGGAAACCATACGGCCACGATTTCCCCATTTCAAGCATTACAACAGACATTTCTGAAAATATCTGGATGATCACTGGCAAGATATAAGAGTTTAAAGATGGAAATGAAGTTTAAATGGAGAGAAAGGATGGATGAGGGAAATGTGTCGGTATCAGAACGGCACGCTCCGTTAAGATCCCAGCTTCCTCCTCGGTACACTTAGGTGGTATAAATCGACTCTTTACCTGTAGCAGGTGTCTCCACTGTGTAGTGAACTTGACCTGATGTCAAAACTAAGCCTAAGGTCAAAACCCTTGACCTTAAGAACCTTGTGGGACAGAAACTGTCATTTCATTGATTTGAATCCAGAAATACAGGTTCACCCATCCTGAGACTTTCTTTCTTGAAAATCAAGTGAAAGAACACTCTCTTTTTTATTATCATTACTATTTTACAAATGTTGATAACCAAAGTGTTTTAGTTCAAACGATTCTAGATGTTGCAGTGAACTAATCAATTTTATTAACTGTAAAACAGTAACAATGATTTTTTAGTTGCTTATGCAGAGTTAGAATTCATGTTAAGGTCTGTTACAGATTTTTATGCATTTTCTGATTTCTGTCTTTGAATGAGCAAGTGTGCGTTTTCCAAGGTCAGGAGTCGAAGCAGACATGTGTTGGAACAACTGTCTTGTTTACATCCTCTCAGACGTCAACAGAGAAGTTGGCACCTGTTTCTCCAAACTCGCCAAAACAAAACTCTCTCTGTCTCTGAGAACAGTTTTAATCTGTTCCATAACAATTCTTGCTGTTTTCTGACTTCTAGTAACCTCTTACGTCACAAACCACACCCCTGTCTGGTTGATATTGACCAATCAGGAACTCTCAAATATACCGGAAATAGAGCCCTTTAAATGCCGGTACTTCCTAGTTCTCTCAGTTCTGAGATGTTCGCAGTTCTGTGAAGTCGTTTGGGAGAACAGAAGTCCAGCCATGATAAGGCTCTTCCGAGTTTGGATTATAACATCTTCCACCTCTGAGTGGAACTTCTGAAGGACTCCACTCATGTGAAGTCCACTTGCTGAGGTGAGCTTGTGTCGGACGGAATCTCGTCACTACTTCGGACGAGTCACAGCCATCCTATGGAGACGCTGGACAGGTAGCGTTAACTGGAACTCCATATCTGCTAATTCATCTTCAGAGAGGTAATGAGTCAAGTTTACTACCAAGCGTACCGAGGAAAAGCTGGGTTCGAATGGAGAGTGTCGGTTCTGGTCAACACTCCCCCTCACACACCATCTTTTACTTCCTTTAAACTCCATCTTTCCATCTTTAAACTCTCCTATCTGCTAAAATCATTACAGATAATTTTTAGAAATGTCTGAAGCAAAGTTCTCATCCACCGCCGTGTGGATAATTGATCATAATTGTACAGCTCGCTGATTAATGATGTTGTTATTTTCATATTTTGCCAAATTAATGTAAATGTTTGATGTTAAACTTTGATTCTGTAAAATAAATGACCGCATTCATTTTGATGGGTCAAAGATAAATAACGTCTCACGTTACCTTTTATTAAATTCAATGCACGTTTTATTCAGTCCAGAAAAATGAAGAATCCGTTTTAACTGATGAATATATCGCAGCATCTGTTCATCTACAACTGGTACGGAGTTCCATTTAACGCACCCTTTCAGCGTCTCCGTAGGAACAGCTGTGAATCGTCCGAAGTAGCGACGGTATTCCGTCCGACACAGGTTCACCTCCCGGTTGGACTCACATGAGTTGTAAGTCCGTCAGAGTTCCACTCAGATGTGGAAGATTGCATAATTCCCACGAGACTCGGAAGAACTCCGGATCATGTCTGGAACCTCCTGAACTCTCCAGCAATTCTTCTGTTCGGTTTGCTCTCCGAACTGAACTCCCACCGCACTCGACTCAACTCGACTGGGCTCGACCTAGGAAGTGCCGACATTTAAAGAGTTCTATTTCTGGTTCATTTGGGAAGTTCCTGATTGGTCGATCGACCAAACAGGGGTGTGTTTTTGTGACATAAGAGGTCACTAGATGTCAGAAAAACAGAAAGAATGTTTTGGAACAGACTGAAGATGTTTTTTAGACAGACGAGAGAAATGTTTAGGCGAGTTGGGGGAAAACAGGTGCCAGCTTCTTTATTTACGTCTGAGAGGATTTAAAAACATGACAGTTCGTTCCAACAACTTGTTTTGCGTTTGACTCCGACATTTGACCGACATCACAACTTGCCCATTTCAGACAGAAAATCAGAAAATGCATGAATTACTCCGTAACACATTCCAACTTGATTTCCACTTTGAATGAGGATTAAAAATCACTAATACTGTTTCACAGTTGATTTAAAATGAGTAGTTCACTTCAACATTTAAAAATGGTTTGAACTAAACACACTTTGATTATCAAGAAATTTATAAAATAGTAATGATAATAAAAGAGAGTGTTCTTTCAATTGATCAGTGCAGGACACACTTAGAAAGTCTCTGGGTGAACTTATTCTTGTGTTTCTGGACTCAAATCAATGAAATACAGTTCTTGTCCCAGGAAGGCCCTCAAGGCCAGATTTGACCTGAGGCTTAGTTCACTACAGTCCCCCCTTTGGAAATCATCACCTGTCCATGGGGATGAATTCCAACATGAACTTACGCCTTCGAATGTCCTTGAGCTTGATGTAATCCAGCAAGGAAAACAAAAGTCAAAGGATGTAATCCCACAATGTTTTTGGTAATTCCATTGTGTTGATGGTAATTCCATAATGTTTTTGGTAATTCCATTGTAGCAATGCTTTAACCCCTTGGAAACAGAGTCTGTAATCCATTGGAAAAAGTCATATAATCCACAACGGTAAATCCACAACGAATGGAGGTGTTGATTGATCAGCATACAGAGGGGTTCCCTTGGATTGAACTGAAGATGCGGCCACTGGATGAAGATTGGAGACTAACGTCAGGATTGCAGGTCTCTTCCAGTGAAGGTTGTCTCTGGGCGACGTCCAGGGTGCCGTTCTGGTTCAATGTGTCATGCAATTATGTGGTTTAAGGTGGGCTTATGAAGGGGATTTTACATAAGGCCTTAACCTATATGCACCTGGTGTGTAAGCTATTATGAGTGGGAACAGCTACAGCTACCAATTAAGGGGTGGAACATGCTGAAAAGGGTAACTATAGGGGTCTATACCTATAGAAGGGCATTCCAAACTATTTTTCCATTCCTAACTTGGTTTAAGTTAGATTTACATGGCAAAATATAGTTTGGTTCAATTGTCTGTTGTCTTTTAGACGAACGACTTGAGATTGGGTGTTTGGTTTCCCATAAATGTTTTTGGAAGTCTATGGCGAGACTCATCAAAAAGAATTAGCTATCCCCCCGAATAGAATTGTTCGAGTAGGTTCGGCTTAAGCGTTGTGAGACCAATGTAGATTATGGTACTTAAGGTAGCAGTAATCTACATTGACTCCACAAAGATTGCATTTTAACGAATGAACTGCATGTTGGCATAGTTAAAAACCTTTACAGTCTCTAACTCAACTACACACAAAATTCATTCTTGCTTGGGGTGTTCAGAAACAATACCAAAAACCAATTAAACGATGTCTCAACATCGACAAAAACAGTGACTAAGCAACCAGTAAAACAACGTTTCAACATTGACAAAAGCAGTGATTAATCAACTAGAAAACGACGTTTCGGTGCGCCACTCACTCTGAATGTCAGATTTCATCACGTTATCGCGTCTGGTAGCATTACCCTAACTGGCGTCACCCCCCTTCGGTCATGGGAGACCGCGAACACGGGTGAGGACGTCGCTCCATGAGCTAAAGTTAGGTTGTCCTTGAGTAGTTTTAACTGTTTGCGCAGCTGAAAGAGGACTTTTAGGTCTGGATTGGAATCCAGTTCACCTTTCGATGGAGTGTATTTGTCTGGGTCAGTCAGATACAGTATCATCGAGTTAATTGCAGGATCATCCAACTTCTGAAGTTGGATGATGTCTGGGTCAG
>NC_056509.1:6951328-6959574 GCF_014905685.2 Nematolebias whitei
TTGTTGATGTGTGAAGTGAAGGAGAGAGTGGTGTCGAGGATGACACCAAGACTCTTGACCTGAGGCGAGGGGGATAGCAGGGAGTTGTTAAGGGGGATGAGAAGATTTTCTGATTTTGAAAGAGAGTTTTTGGTACCGACAAGAATGATTTCTGTTTTGTTACTGTTTAGTTGTAGAAAGTTGTTGGAAAACCAGTGATTTAGCTCATTGAGACAGTCGATGAGGATGGAGGGTGGGTGGGTGGAGTTTGGTTTTGTTGATAGGTAGAGCTGTGTGTCATCAGCATAACAGTGAAAATGGACACCAAATTTACGGAAGATGTGACCTAGAGGAAGGAGGTAAATGATGAAGAGGAGGGGTTCGAGGACAGAGCCTTGGGGGACACCCGTGGAGACGGGGGAAGACTGGGAACGAAAGGATTTGAGCTGAATGAATTGAGTGCGGTCAGAGAGATATGATTTGAACCAGTCTAACGGAGTACCCAAGATGCCAATGGAGGTTAGTCTGTTAAGGAGGATAGAATGACAGATTGTGTCGAAAGTAGAACTTAGAGCCAGTAAAATGAGGATAGACAGAAGAGCAGAGTCAGCAGCAAGAAGAAGGTCATTAGTTATTTTTATTAGAGCTGTTTCGGTGCTATGGTGGGGGCGAAAACCAGATTGAAACTGTTCATAAATGTTATTGTTGGATAGGTGAGAGTGAAGTTGACTAGCAACGGCTTTTTCAAGAACTTTGGAAATAAAGGGCAGATTAGAGATTGGACGAAGATTACTGAAGTTGGTAAAGTCAAGACCTGGTTTCTTGATGATGGGGTGATGGCTGCAGATTTGAAAGCTCTGGGAACAATGCCAGAGGTTAGGGAGGAGTGGATGATGTTAGTGATGATGGGGAGCAGAGACGGGAGACAGGATTTAACAAGAACTGTGGGCAATGGATCGAGCTGACAGGTTGAGGACTTAGACTTGCTGATAATGTCAGCTATGTCATCAGCAGAGGGGAGGGAGAAGACAGAGAAGGGGAGGGGGGAGTTCAACATCGATGCTGGGGGCGGTATTTGGTCCAAGGTGTTTATGAATTGAAAGAATCTTTTCATTGAAATAAGCCATCAGAGAGTTGCAAAATTCTGTGGAAACCGTGTGAGATGGTAATGAGTTAGGAGATGAGACTGAACGGTTAAGAAGAGAGAACAAAGTCTTTGAATTGCCTACATTGGAATTGATGATGTCAGAGAAGTAACTGGATTTGGTTTGAGAAATACTGTCCTTATACTGGATGACGTGGTTCGCATAGAGTTCCTTGTGAATTGAGAGACCGGATTTCTTATAGTCGCTCCAACCTCCGACCTTTGGATTTCAGAGAACGGAGTTCTGGAGTGAACCAAGGTGCAGAGTTGGAGAAGGAGACAGACCGGGTTTTCAGAGGAGCGACAGAGTTAAGAATGTTGGTGAGGCTGTTATTGTAGAATGTGACAAGGTCATCTGGGTTAAAAGAATTGAAGGTGAAGATGGTATTATTAATATGAGACAAAAGAATGTCATGGTTGATATTCTTAATATTACGGAAGGAAAGAGTGCGTTGAGGTTTCTCTGAAGAAAATTTAAGATTGACACTGAATGAAATCATGAGGTGATCAGTAAATGGAAGTTCATCAGAAGAAAAGTTAAGAGGAGAGAGTCCAGAGCAGCATAATAAGTCCAAAGTGTGGCCCTTTATGTGGGTTGGAAAGTTAATGAACTGCTGTAAGCCACAGCTGTCGAGGCAGGATGTGAAGTCTCTGGTGAGGGGGTTGTTGTCTTCATCCATATGAATGTTGAAGTCTCCAAGCAGAATAATGTTGGGTGAAAGAGCTGAGAGATGGGCGATTAGAGCAGCAAAGTCATTTATAAAAGAGTTGCTGATTTTGGGCGGACGGTAGAAAGTGGCAACAATGGTGGGGGTAGGGCCGGAGAGTAGACACACAGTGTGCTCAAAGGAGGGAGAGGGATGTGTGTGAACCGGCGTGACCTTCCAGTTCTCGCGGTGAATTATCGCGAGACCTCCTCTGCGGCCGGACTCGCGGGATTTGGCGATGTAAACAAACCCCGGTGGGGTAGATTCATTCAGGTGGAAAAAGTCATTTTGTTGTTGCCACGTTTCTGTTAGACAAATGAAATCCAGCTTACGGTCGGATATTAGGTCTTGAATAAGCTGACCTTTTCCAGTGAGCGAGCGAACGTTCAGAAGGCCAAACTTTACGGAGGAGGAGTTGGTAGCGACCGGAGCATTAGCAGACCGAGCTAGGCTAGCTAACATGCCATTACTGTTAGCGGCCCGAGTATTGCGGCGTGTAGAATGGTGAGAGTCAGACCAGATGGAGTTTATGGGGTTAGACTTGTCAGCGTGGAGTCTACGGCGGGAGCCACGGTGAATGTATCTCCGGTGAGGATGGAAGGCAATGTCCTGAAGAGGGAGCACAGGTGGCACGGCTAGTAGGAAACGAAGGCGAAGGAGCTCGACCGCTGAGTAATGGAGAAGACCAGACGCCGGGTGGTGGTGGATGAGCAGCAGGAGAGTCCAAACCAGAGCAGGCAGCAGGTAAATCCTAATGAACCGCATGGCTGATATTGAGACAGATCAGAGACTTGGTGTAGGGAAAAGGCAGGAAGGACTGAATAAAACAGAAAAAAGCGAAAAAGCACGACGAGCAGCGGCAAACAAGATGCGCCAGCGTTCGCTCACCGGAAGGAAGTCAGATCCGCTTAGAGGATGGGTCTCCCGCAAGTTGTAGTGTACACAATCCAGGATTCACGTGTGGCATCCACCACAGCGCTGTACACATAAAAGTGGACAGCTTTTCAGCGCTGGTGTACAGAGAAAGGTGTAAAGGCCATCTCATGTCCACTAGGCGGTGTGCTGTCTTTTCTGCAGCAGCTGATGGACAGAAATTTGGCGTTCAGCACGATTAAACGTATGCTGCAGCCATCTCTTCTTGTCACGAAGTTTTCGGAGACAGAACAGCCTTTAATCATCTGCTGATGAAGCGTTTTTTAAAAGGTGTACAGAGGAAGGTGTAGAGGCCACCTCATATCCACTAGGCGGCGTGCTGTCCTTTCTGCAGCAGCTGATGGACAGAATTTGGCATTCAGCACGATTAAAACGTACGCTGCAGCCATCTCTTCCTGCCACGAAGGGTTCGGAGACAGAACAGCTTTTTATCATCCACTGATGAAGCGTTTTTTTTTTTTAAAAGGTGTACAGAGACGCAGGTCTGTTTTCACACCCACTTACTCCACAGTGGGATTTAACGCTGGTCCTGTGAGCCCTGGTCAAGCTCCATTTGAGGCAATGAATCAGGTTCCAATTAAATTATTGTCTCTTAAAACAGCCCTGCTGCTGGCTTTAACATCCACTAAGAGGGTGAGTGATTTATCTGCCCTCTCTGTCACTCCTCAGCTCAGCTGATCTAAGACCGAATCCAGCTTTATGCCTAAAACATCATGAGCTCTTTTAAATCAAGAGTGATATAGTTGGAGGGGTTTTTCCCCTCCCTCCCACAAATCAGAAGAAGAAACATCTTTCCATGTGCTCGGTCCTGTGCGGGCGTTGACGTTTTACATAGTGCGCAAAGCTGTAATGCGTCAAACTCAACATTTGTTTGTGCATTATAGAGATGCATCTGTAGGTCGCCTGTTATCCACCCAGCGCTTGTCACACTGGCTGTGTGAGGCCATTTCTGAAGCCTACAGAGCATCAGATTTAGAGCCTCCTGATAACCTCAGGGCACATTCGACCAGAGGTATCGCATCTTTGACTGCTCTGCATAATGGTATGACAATGCATGATATTTGCACTGCGGCCGCGTGGTCAACACCCTGCTCATTTATTCGCTTCTATCTACGTGATGCGACGGCTCGTTCCATGACACATTCTGTCCTTAGTGTTTTAACAGAATGAATATTGTTGTTTCAGGGAACCCCGTTTAAACTCACATCTGACTGCATGCATTACAGTGCGAGATGTTGTTATCAGCCACATGTTGTGACTGTTATTTTGGTTCTATTGTCATTAATCAGTTCATGACTATTGTTTCCAATCAGTTCATTTGATTAATAATCAGCTCACTTATTATTATTAATCTGTTCATATTGTTCAGCAGTGAATCTGTTGATTCATGGCCCCTTTTCAGCATCTTCCTTTCCTCGTTTTTGAAAGTTTCTGGGGCGTTCATGCATTCAGAACGCATAACTACACAGCATGCGTCTGTGCATGGTATGCATAATTACGCAACGCGTAATTACGCACATGGAGAGCTGAGTGACAAGACGTTTTTTTGGCAAGCTGCCGCTTCGTATGGTGTTCGAATGGACCCAGTGAGGCGAGGACTACATCTGCTTCGCCCTTAACCCACTAAGCGACAGCTCTTAAAGGGCAAAGCCTATACTCATAGAATCTGGGGTTACAATACGTAACCAACGTTTTGAAAATATAACAAATGTTAGAGCAATATGGTTAAAAAATAACTGTGAAGTCTGTATTTTATTTTGAGTTAAAGGTTAATGTACTATGTATGGTAGGCTGAAGTCTGTTTACTTTTCTATTTATATATTTTGAATTTTTTGTCTGTGATGGACTGGAGACCTGTCCAGGTGTCCCCCGCCTCTCACACATTGATAGCTGGATATGGGCACCAGTGATACCCGTGACTCGTAAAGGAAGAAGTGGGTAAAGATGATGGATGGATGAATTATTTATTCCTAGATTTTTATTTTATTATTATTATTGTTTTTAATTCAGGCAACTAAGCTAACCTGGTAATTTATTGATAATTTAAGTTACAGAATAGTATGCACTCCTATATTTTTAGTATAAATATAAAATGAATCAAACATATTTGATACAGTAAGGAACCTAAAATTATTGTTTTAAATAAATGTTCTATTTGTTTACACTGTTGTTTAATCTTTTCAGCTTGTCAGTTACATATACAGGTCCTTCTAAAAAAATTAGCATATTGTGATAAAGGTCATTATTTTCCATAATGTAATGATAACAATAAAACTTTCATATATTTCAGATTCATTGCACACCAACTGAAATATTTCAGGTCTTTAATTGTTTTAATACTGATGATTATGGCATACAGCTCATGAAAACCCAAAATGCCTGTCCCAAAAAATTAGCATATCGTGAAAAGGTTCTCTAAACAAGCTATTAACCTAACCATCTGAATCAACGACGTCACTCTAAACACCTGCAAAAGATTCCTGAGGCTTTTAAAAACTCCCAGCCTTGTTCATTACTCAAAACCGCAATCATGGGTAAGACTGCCGACCTGACTGCTGTCCAGAAGGCCATCATTGACACCCTCAAGCAAGAGGGTAAGACACAGAAAGAAATTGCTGAACGAATAGGCTGTTCCCAGAGTGCTGTATCAAGGCACCTCAGTGGGAAGTCTGTGGGAAGAGAAAAGTGTGGCAGAAAATGCTGCACAACGAGAAGAGGTGACCGGACCCTGAGGAGGATTGTGGAGAAGGGCCGATTCCAGACCTTGGGGGACCTGCGGAAGCAGTGGACTGAGTCTGGAGTAGAAACATCCAGAGCCACCGTGCACAGGCGTGTGCAGGAAATGGGCTACAGGTGCCGCATTCCCCAGGTCAAGCCACTTTTGAACCAGAAACAGTGGCAGAAGCGCCTGACCTGGGCTACAGAGAAGCAGCACTGGACTGTTGCTCAGTGGTCCAAAGTACTTTTTTCGGATGAAAGCAAATTTTGCATGTCATTCGGAAATCAAGGTGCCAGAGTCTGGAGGAAGACTGGGGAGAAGGAAATGCCAAAATGCCAGAAGTCCAGTGTGAAGCACCCACAGTCAGTGATGGTCTGGGGTGCCATGTCAGCTGCTGGTGTTGGTCCACTGTGTTTTATCAAGGGCAGGGTCAATGCAGCTAGCTATCAGGAGATTTTGGAGCACTTCATGCTTCCATCTGCTGAAAAGCTTTATGGAGATGAAGATTTCATTTTTCAGCACGACCTGGCACCTGCTCTCAGTGCCAAAACCACTGGTAAATGGTTTACTGACCATGGTATTACTGTGCTCAATTGGCCTGCCAACTCTCCTGACCTGAACCCCATAGAGAACCTGTGGGATATTGTGAAGAGAAAGTTGAGAGACGCAAGACCCAACACTCTGAATGAGCTTAAGGCCGCTATCGAAGCATCCTGGGCCTCCATAACACCTCAGCAGTGTCACAGGCTGATTGCCTCCATGCCACGCCGCATTGAAGCAGTCATTCATGCAAAAGGATTCCCGACCAAGTATTGAGTGCATAACTGAACATGATTATTTGAAGGTTGGCGTTTTTTGTATTAAAAACACTTGTCTTTCATTGGTGGGATGAAATATGCTAATTTTTTGGGACAGGCATTTTGGGTTTTCATGAGCTGTATGCCATAATCATCAGTATTAAAACAATTAAAGACCTGAAATATTTCAGTTGGTGTGCAATGAATCTGAAATATATGAAAGTTTCATTTTTATCATTACATTATGGAAAATAATGACCTTTATCACAATATGCTAATTTTTTGAGAAGGACCTGTATAATTGAAACAAAATTTATAACCATTTCAATAGAAAAATCGTTTCTGAATCGGAAAAAAATCGATTTTGAATCGTATCGTGACACCAAAAATTGGAATCGAATCGGATTGCCAGACACAATGATTCGCACCCCTAGATATAACTGTTGGAATAATGTAGGGAGCGCAATGGAGTCAAATGTTAAACAATACCAAAGTGTCTAGACGTGCTCACTGATCATGCACAAAGAATCTGTTCTAGATAGGTTGATATATCACCGAGATATAACTTTTGGAATAATCTAGGGGACGCACTAGAGTCATATGTTAAACCACAATATCAATGTGTCTAGAAGTGCTCCCTGATGATGCACAATAAATCTGGTTCAGATCGAATGATGCATCACTGAGCTATAACTATAGGAATATTGTAAGGGGCGCTGTGGAGGCTATTGGCCACTTATCATGCATTCCTGTTCAAGGGGTGGATAATGATCGATCATAGTGATTTTGGTACACCTCGACTAAAAGCTGTGCAATTTAGAGCCAAACCTATTGTTACCACGTCACTTCTTAATTCGCCACGCCGCCACCCCCACATCTTCCAGCAAAAACAGTTTGTGCTTTAAAGCAAGTCAGAACAACTTGTTAAATGTCTTCTAACACAAGATATTCCTGATTAGGTCAAGGGTGTCAGAGAGGGAGCTTTCCAAGTTAAAAAAAGTGACTTCCTGTGCCTATTGGGGTCAGTGGGGGAGCTGGTCCCCTGGGGGGGCATTGCCACCTCAGTTCACCTCCCCATCCCGACGTCCTCCTCCGCCCACTCCACCACACCACCACTCAAACAGGGTTTTGGGGTTCAGGTGCACTACTGAGCTACGGGGAGAATCATCCATCTCTGTGGCTGGTGGGGTCCTGGGCCCTAATTTTAATATACAACCTAGACACTCACTTATAACACTCTCACGACACATGCATATATAGGATCTGGAGTGGGCACATGGTCGCACTTAGGTGGTGGGATGTACAATCATTTACACCTCCCGGACCCGTGCCCATTCTCATATGTAGCATGTAGACATTTAGGGTTCTGGGCGGAGATGAGGGGTGAACGGGCGCCGCCTGCTCTCTGGGCAAGAGGTGGGTCTGTGCCGGTCGCCACCTCATCCCCCCCATTTTAAACACACTGTATAACAACATGCATCAACACCATATTCGAGTGGGAGGAGGAGGAAGTGGGTCTGTCCATAATTTATTTATGCATATATAGATTTTTTTATTATTATTTTTTTTTCTTTCACAAACACCTCCTTTCTCCGTGTGACACTAGGGGTCGGGGATGGGGGGGGGGGGGTTGCGGGGGCGCATTGTTGGGGTCTGGGCTGTGGGTGGGCTTTGGGCCTTGGGAGCGGTTGGTGATGGGGCTGGTGCTCCGGTTCCCCCTGGGCTGTTCCTATTCTTTTAATCTAGGTTCCTGGTTGCGATGGCCGGCACTTTGACCGGGGTGGCTGCCGGCTTTCGGCGGGGGGTCGGCTATGGTAGTGTACGTGTGGTCATTGGTGGTGTAGGGCGGTGGTTGGGGGCGTGGCTTCGCCTCATCGGGGCACTGGCTGGTCTTCCTGTGTGGCATTTGCTGTGGGGGTGCTGTGTGTGTGTGTGTGTGTGTGTGTGGGGGGGGGGGGGGGGGGGGG
>NC_056509.1:6959674-6966287 GCF_014905685.2 Nematolebias whitei
GGGGGGGGGGGGGGGCGTAGGTGGCGTGCTGGGGCGTCTCCGGGCCTGTGGTGCGGAGCTCTTGATGTGAAGAGCCGGCCCTCCTCGGCTGCAGCTCCCTGCTGCTCTGCCCCTTGGGCTGGGGCCTTTGGTCGCTGTCAGGTAGATGGTGCATGCGGTCGGCCCGACAGAGATTCTGTCGGGCTATCAGTGTGTGCCTGTTTGTGGATCGGGTTGGGTTTTTGGTGGTCCCCCCTCTCTTGGATCAATTTGGGCCCCATGTTTGGTGTGGGGTCCACTCCCCCTGGTCGTGCCCCCCTTTGGCGGGGGGCCCCCTTGCCGCCGGTGCATTGGTGGCTCTCGGTGTCTGGGCTGGGTGGTGGGGTGTACGTCGGTCCGCCCTGGTTGCTGCCTGGCGGGGCCTGGGTGCCCTGGCTCTGTCGGGGCTCTGCTGGGGGGTGGTATGGCCTCGGGGCTTGGGGCTCGGTGTCCATGGCCGGATCTACTTGGGGGGGGGCATGGGTTGCCAGCTGGACCTGTGGGCTCGTCGCTGCAGCTTCCTGGAGGCTCTGCATTGTGGTTGCTGGGGTCACCCGGTTCTTTCCTCTGCTCCTCTCTGGGAGGGTGCAGTTCTCCCTGTTGGGAGACACTCATGTTGCTGCTGATCTGTTTCAATGTTGATGTGTTCATGCGTGCACATCTGCTCGCAGACTCATGTTCATGTTTGTGCTGATGTTCAATGTTTTATGTTATGAGTGCTTAGTGTAGATTTGGTTGATGTTTTTCTTGGTTCATATCTTGGATGTTATTACTGTTTTTCTTATACATTTTATTGTTGGATGTAACTGGGACCCTGTGTACATAATTTCGCTCCACCACATGTACCACATGAGGTGCGAATGACAATAAAGAAACTCTGACTCTGACTCCTGTGGCTCCGGGCCTGGGGGCCGCTGTGTGTCTGTGGCTCCGGTCCTCCCTGTGTTGCCATTGTGTCCTGGGGGTGCGGGTCTGTGGGCCCCCGCATCCACTATTGGGCATTCTTTTGGAGAAATCTGGAGGTGGCGGGCGTGCTTGCGCGGGTGTTTGGATTCAGGTGCTTTGACAGATGCACGCTAGGTTGGGTAGTGGTGGAAGCTAGATGATTCCTTGTGCCATGTTGAATGTTTCATGGTGATATTGTGGGTGGCATTGTGCTGTGCATGTTGTTTTGTCATGGTGGTCTCTCGTTTTATCTATTTCTCTTTTATTTTTTTTTCTTCTTTCTTCTCTTTCTTTAAAAAAAAATAAAATAAAAAAAATAAAAAAATAAAAAATTGAGCGATGATAAGTTCACTGAAACACTTCACAATGTTTCTACACTTAAAGTGAGCTCACGAAAAAAAAAAGTGACTTCCTGTTCTTAGGGGGTGGGGCTTTGATGACCTCACAATATGACAACAGTGGATCGTCGGGTATCCAACAGGGATGACTCATGCAAAGTTTGTTGCAATTCAGGGTGCATTCACACCTGATAGTCCAGTAGACTCGGTTCGGTTGGGGACTAATACTCATGACATTTTGTTTACATTTGAGCTGGTGCGTTTGCATTCACACTGCACTGTGCAGTCGAGCCAACCTATTGAACCAACCTATTCCCCCGCTCGCCTGTGGGGGCGCTGCACCAAGAACTACTGAAAGAAACAACACAAAAACCTCTGAAGACACTTCTTCATCTTCTTCTGGAAATAAAAACAAAAACAGAGTGGCATCAAGTTGTGGAGGCTATTGGCCACTTATCATGGCTTCCTGTTCAAGGGGTGGATAATGATCGATCATACTGATTTTGGTGCACCTCGGCTCAAATCTGTGGAATTTAGAGCCAAACGTATTGCGACGGCATTACGTTTTACTTCGCCACGCCACGCCGCCCACATGCTCCACCCAAAACTGTCAGTGTTGGAAAGCAAGTTACACCAACATGTCTTCGGTCAATGTACACACTATCATGCTGATCAGGTGACAGGGGTCAGATAGGGACCGTTCCAACATAAAACTTTATACTTCCTGTTGTCAGGGGGCGTGGCTTAAGTGATGTCATGATTTGACCATTCAGTCTTGCATGGATCAATCACTGAAGGTTTGATGTCTCAGATTGTAACAACCTGCCCCCACAGCTACGATAAAAGGGAGATTTATTTATTTATTTATTCATTTTATAATAATAAGAATACACATCAATTTACATGTATGTAATTTGAAAACAAAAATAAAATAAAATGAAAGGCAGCAGATGAAGAAAAAATCTTATTAAGTCTGCTCCTTATTTATCTATAAACAATTTAAACAAACATTTACTGTAAGTAACAAAAACAAATAAATAACTCGCTTAATTTTTCAATTAACAAACATTTTCAATGAATTACATTCATATATATTTTTTTAACAATTTGATTTTTACCAGTTTCTTAAATACCAAGATTGATTTGGCTTCCTTAATATCTGTCTCTAAGTCATTCCATAAACCAACACCCTGAATTAAGGTAGATCTTCCCTTTAAACTAGTTCTGAACTGCGGTTTTACAAAAACATCTTTCCCCTTAAGATTGTAACAGCTTGATCTTTTCACAAAATACATTTGAATATTAGAAGGTAGTGTATTTGTATGAGCTCTATACATAAGTGACAAAATGTTGTAATCCACCAAATCATAGAATTTCAACAGTTTCATTTGATTAAATAAAATACTTGATGGATGATAATAATGTTTTCTTGTGATAATTCTTACAACTCTTTTCTGCAATATAAAAATAGGCTTTGTAATTGATTTACACGCTTTTCCCCAAACATTAACACAATAAACCAAGTGTGGAACAACAATTGTATTATACAACAAAAACAATGCTTTATCATTTAGTAGATACCTAACTCTATAAAAAATTGCAATAGATTTGGATATTTTCGTTTTAACAGAATTTATATGTTGTTTCCACGACAGTTTATCGTCAATGATGACACCCAAGAATTTCACCTCATTAACTCTACAAATCATTGAATCTTCAATTTGAAATGGAACATCAATAGTTGTATTTCTATTACTAAATATCATGTAATTTGTTTTATCCAAATTTAAAGATAATTTGTTTAGTCTAAACCATTTCTGAATTTTAACAAACTACGTCATCATTGACTCCAATAACTGTTCAATATTTTTACCAGAACAAAAAAATGTTGTGTCATCAGCAAAAAGAACGCATTTAAGGAGGCCAGACACCTTGACCAAATCATTTACATACAAAATGAACAACTTTGGGCCAAGTACGGATCCTTGAGGAACTCCACAAGTAATAGTACAGTGATCCGATTTCACATCATTCATCCGTACAAACTGTCTCCTGTTTTTCAAGTAACTACACACCCATTGTAAAGCTAAACCTCTGATACCATATTTGTATAATTTATCAAAAAGAATATTGTGGTCAACAGTGTCAAATGCCTTTTTCAAGTCAACAAACACACTTACACAATATTGTTTACGGTCAACCGCAGTAGTTACTTGTTCCATAAAGTCCATAAGCGCCATAGATGTTGAATTTTTTGTTCTAAAACCATATTGATTATTAGTTAGAATATTTTGTTTTTCAATAAATTGGTCCAGTCTGTTACTGAATAGTTTCTCCAAGATTTTATAAAACTGTGGTAACAAGGATATCGGTCTGTAGTTATTAAACACACATTTGTCACCATTTTTAAAAAGAGGAAATACCTTAGCCACCTTCATTCTGTCTGGAAATACTCCCGTTGTAAAGGACAAATTACATATATGTGTAAATGGTTCAATTACATGACCCATTATGTACTTTACAAATGTCATGTCCATATCCATCCAATCCTTAGAGTTTTTGTTTACAAATTTATTGACTTCATTCATTATTTCATCTTTATCAGTTCCCTTCAGGAACATACTGTCCAGATAATCATCAATTAAATAGTTCCCATAATTATTCATCTTTGGTATCGTTGTTGCAAGACTAGTTCCAACATTCACAAAGTATTGATTAAATCCATTAACAATTACATTTTCATCATATATTGTCTCATTATTTATTGTAAAGTTCTGTGAAATGCCTGTTTTTCCTATATTTTTTTGTAGAACACTATTCACGACCCGCCATGTTGCCCTCGTATCCCCATTACTTTTATTCAATAAGTCACTATAATATTCTTTCTTATGTTTTCTTATAATCCCAACTAATTTGTTTTTATATTAAGATGAGATTAATTACATAACACTAAATACGTCACGGGCAGTGCCTGGAGCTGACGGTGCTTAAAAACTTATAATGGTTGAGCAGAAAGCATAACCTAGTAAACAGAAAATAATTCACCCCCACATGCAAAAAGCTCTCATAAACAACTAATGATATTGGCCACGTAGGATAACATTTAATGCCCTTTACACAATTTAAACAAACAAATCAGTTGTGCACATAAACAACCCGAACACTTCATTCCCCCCAACATTTACATATCTGCAGACAAAACCCCATAAATCAAAAACCAAGTTTTCGTGTAAAAGTTATTAGCGTTTCGTTTTTCATGGCGAGATGTCAAACTTTTGAGGTCTGGCCCATGCTCCGAAACGAACCGTTTAGATAACTTTGTATCCCCCATGCCTTTTGATCAAAATGGCCAAGTTTGAAACCGATTAAGCGAAATCCCTAGGACAAGTTCATTCAAATGTGGAGGCTGTAAACCGCCAAAAAGGTGTGAAAATTGGGACAGCATTCCAAAATGGCCGCCTTCCTGTTTATCGTACAACGTTGGAGCCAGAGGGTTTTCTGTGCATCTTGGGGAATGGGGCAAGTGTACCAAATTTCATGTTTCTACGAAAAACTAAGGTTAATGCGGAGGTTATTTTGAAAATTTCTAGGTGGTGCTCTTGAGCTGTTTCTGTTTTGATTTTTGCCACGCCCTTAAAATACGTAATTTTTCACCAGTCCTGATGCATCCGCCAAATTAGGTGACTTTTGGGATATGTTAAGGCCCCCAAAAGGCCAATTCATTTGGTGGAAAAAATTGCAGCTTGGGCCTGAACAGAGCGATTACGATAGGCATTCGCAGCGGGCCTAATTAAGGTGGACAGCTTCAGATCTTGTTGCAAGGTGTTCCAGGTTACAGACGCATAGCAGGAAAAGGCCTTTTGCCGAGTTCAGTCCACACTGAGGGGACGCTGCAGGTAATGATGGCCTGAGTGCGCATGTTGTAACTGCACTGACGACGTGACATGTAGGAGGAGATATAAGAAGGTAGCAGACCAAGGAGGGATTTATAGATGAAGATGAACCAGTGAGAGCCTACATGTAGATAATGATGACCAACTGACCAAGGAGTACAGAGTGCAGTGATGGGTCCGGTAGTTACGACCAGTTATGAATGTTAGACAGCATCCAACATCTGCAAGCAGCTGGCAGGAGCATTCATGTAAATAATGTCACCATAGTCAATGGAGGGGAGGGGAGTAGTGGTTACAAGACATTTTCTGGCATTCAGAGTTAAACAAGATCTATTTCTGAAAAAGAAACTCAGTTTCTTTATCAAGTTTTTAACATGTGGCTTAAAAGAGAGATGTGCATCAACCAAAATTCCCAAGTATTTGTAAAAATCTACAAACTCAATAAGAACACCATGCATGGATGAGATAGAAGGAAGAACTGCTGGCACCGAATTTCTGTTTAAAAACAACATCCCCTTGGTTTTATCAGCATTTAGTGCCATTTAGTACCATTATGAAATCATAATTCATAACCGGTATAAGTAATATTTCAACACAGTGCATCTGGTAAAAATTACTGTACAGCAATTTGGTGATGATGCAGATATGAGAGATGAGATGTGAGTGTGTGATGAGGAGGGGAGGATGATGAGGAGGAGGGGACATACTTGGGTGGCTTGAGGTCCCTGTGAATGAGAGCCTTTGGTTTCATGCCATGGAGATAGGCCACGCCCTGGGAACACTGTAAACACCAGCTCATGGCGTGGGAGGCAGTGTAATAAGGAAGGGGCTCAGCACCATGCAGCACTGTGGACAACAGGAGAACACCGTCACAAACACACAACTTAGAAAGACTTCCACACAGCAAACACGTGCACGTGAGTGTCTTTTCTGACAGATCTACAGCTGCTAGTCGTCTATGCTACCCGTCTGGAAGTAAGTAGCGGGGCTGTCTGCCGGCATGTGTGTGCAGGGGGTGGGGGCTTCTGTTGACAGGGCAGGGCATCCTCAAGTTGGCTGCCACAGGTTACTGGTCTTAAAACACTTAACATTAACCCTGTGTGTAACTGGGTCAGTTTCACAGTACAGTCCCTCGCTACTTCGCGGTTCAACTTTTGAGGACTCGCTCTTTCACGGTTTTTCAAACTAATATTGTACATGGCACAAGACTGTCACCTTTAATATTACTCACGTGATTGGGACAGTACGGGATACAGTAAAACAAAAAAATAAATACTTCAGACAGTCGCCGCCATTTTGTAGTTTTCTCAACAGGAGACAACAGGAGGGGTTATTCCCCCTCCAATTCTGTCATGACAGCTCGGCCGAAGAGGTCGTCAAATTTATGTTCAAAGCAGTCAGACAGTCGAGACTGATTCA
>NC_056509.1:6966387-6999866 GCF_014905685.2 Nematolebias whitei
TATATGTATCACTCCTGAGGCCAGACCTGGGGTTAATTTGAGCCAGATCTTGCTGGAACAAGATCCGGGAACTCACTTACTTTGACAGGCTGTGTTCCGGCAACCGTTTGCTCCGATCGGCAACTCAAATCAACGCCCCTAAAAGTCCAAAGTCATTGTGCATTTTAATTTTTATTATTTATTAAAAATACAAGAGAGAAGATGTTGCCCTTAGTCCGGCGGAGCCAGTCTGTGGAGTGGATGTTCCAGCTGCAGCACGTGCGCCACACTAGCTCGCTCAAACGCTCCTTTTGAAACTCCTCTCCTTTCAGGAGAGGAGTTTCTGGAGGAGGCGGGGTGGGGGGTGGGGGCGGAGATGGAGGGACAGATGGTGACATTTACCCACGGAGGTCCTGCACGGAGTCCTTCTCTCCTCCTTGAGGAGGAAAATCATGAATTTTCTCACCATTTAAAATCCAAAAGAACAAGGTGTCACTGCATTTCAAAAGTACTGTAACTTTCTTTTAAAGCCTCAAAGTTCATTCAAGGATTCAAAGATTCAAGGTTCTTTATTTGTCATTCGCACCACATGTGGTGCATGTGGTGGAACGAAATTGTGCACACAGGCTCCCAGTTACATCCAACAAAATATTAAAATGTGTGTAAAAGAAAAACAGTAATAAGATCTAGGATATGAACTAAGAAAAACGTTAATTAAAAACACACTAAACGCACACTTCCAGAGGGCTTCATCAGTCTGAGGAGTCCCCAGTAAACTGTTTTCCCCACGTCTTTCCACAAAAAAGTAACTGTCCAGATGACCTGACTGACCATTACTGTATTTTGTACCTGGATGACTGAGCATGAACTTTGATGCTTTAAAAGAAAGTTACAGTACTTTTGAAATGCAAGTGACACCTTGTTCTTTTGGATTTTAAATGGTGAGAATTCATGATTTATTACCATGCAGAAATATACTGAGAAAACTTTAGTTATGATACATAATCCTGCTTTGACAAATACTCTGAAAATACAGTAATTTGTTGACGGCCCCTAAGAGAACCATCGCTCCTCGAGGAGTGACAGACTGAGAGCAGCTGAAGGAAATCAGACTGCCTGCATCGGCTCGAACGAGGAAGCCACCGCTGAACCCACGGAGCATGAACGTAAAATATTCAGCGTAAAACTAATTTTATCACTGCAGCACACACTGGATATCTTTATATTTAAAGCTGATTTCAAAATGCAATTCAATTCAGTTTATTTTATTCATATAGCGCCGTCACAAACTCCTGCATGAACCTCAAATACTGTTCCATTGTTGCTGTTGTCTGTGAGATAACACTACATGCAGTACAGTACTGCGAGGGAACACAAAAACTATTGCAAGGGAGCGCAAAAGAAGAAAAAACCACGTCCCCTCCGGGGCTCCGTACACTCCATACCAGTTGGTGGCACACTTTCAGTTTGCCAATAAACTTTTTTTTAAATTACAAAACTTTATCAATTTTACAAACAAGTGTCTGCCAGGGGTATATTAGCAGGTTCAAAAGTAATAGTTTACAAGTATAGAAAAGAACAATATGATTATAAAATGGTACAAAAGATTAAAAAAAAGTCTAAAGCTACAAACCAATCTATTTACAGGTTATATAGATAAGTTCACATTAACTTTATCTAGAACTGAGATGGTTTTCATTGCTTTTTGTTTTCCAGTCCTTTAACAGCGGTGCTGTATCAGTAAAGTTCTGCTGAAGTTGGTCATGCTTGACTTGGAGTTTGACCCCTTTTTCTTGTGAAAGTGGAATTTTCCCAGGAGAAGTAGAAGTTGCATGAAGTAGATCAAGTCTTTGTCCATATCGTTATTGTCGAAGCATAATATAATGTGTTTCTCTGCAAGTTGAATTATTTGTTCAATTTTCTGTTGTATGAGTTGTACATCTGTCCAGAACGTCTTTGTGCGATTACATTGATAGAATAAATGAGAGATTATTTCAATGTGTAGTTCACAAAATGTACAAGAGTAGTCAATATCAAGTTTAAATCTTTAACAGGGTATACATTATGATTGATTTTATATGAAACCTCTTTAACTTTATTTGTTATGCAATTTTTTTCTCCATTCAACCAAACTTGTTTCCACTTAATTTCTCCAAAAGTAGAGCACCAAAAAAAATCTACCAGGAGGTAAAGTAATGTTCTGCAGACATGATCTTATAAGTTTGTTGGAGCATGTTTGTGCATTATGGGTCTTCTCAGCTGGTCTCTAGATGAACGATCAGGTTTGTTCCTTTGAAGAGTTGCATCATGGAGTTTGGTAGAGCATCACAAACGACAGCATGCTCTTTAGGTGTTACAGGTGTGTTAAACCTGGTCAGAAATCCAGTGGATGACAAAATGGTTCCACTATCATTTAACAGCTGTTGGACCAGCATCATTCCATTATCCATCCAGTTTTTATAGTAAAGTGACTTATTATTACACAGAATATTCCCATTGTTCCAAATGTAGTAGTTGGAGAGAAGTTGTGTTTGTAGGCAAGTTTCCAAGCCAGGAGAGCCTGTTGGTGAAATTTTGATAACTTTATAGGTAACTTTTCAATTTTATAATCATATTTTATTAAGAATTAATACCCTGTATCAGGGCCCCAGATACAGGGTATTAATATAAACATAAAAAGAAGAAGAGAGAGGAACAAAATAACGAAAAGAAAAAAATAAAAGAAGAAGAAGAGGGAAAAAACAAAGAAATAATAATAAGAAGCTTTAAGTCTATGAAGAAGACTTTCTTTCGTGTTGCTGGGGACGGAATTGTAAGGTGCACACATTTCCTGTGTGTCGGGAAACGGTCTGGCGAAGTCAGATAGATAAGTTCAGAAAAGTTATGTCTGTCTTTGTAGTGGATGGGAAAATACGTTTTCGAAACATGGACATAATTCTACGGCTTCCCATACAGACAGAGTAGGAAATATGTCCACGGAAACATCGCGCGGCTTGGCTTGTTGAAGCTCGGAACAGTCCTGGTAGCTTGTCAGCTAGCGGCTAAGAAGCTAAACGTAATCTGGCTAGGTGAGCTACAGGCCCTGGTAATTTACGCTTGTTTTGTTAGAAACTACCTGTGGTGCTCGTGACGGTCAGATTAAAACATCCTCAATGCTCCGAGGCTTCTGTATCGGTTTTGAGTACGTTCATAAGTCGGTGTTCCACTGAACTGTCTTTAGGAGTCAGTCCGGCTGCTGGTTTCAGCCCGGCTGCTGGTTTCAGCCCGGCTGCTGGTTTCAGTCCGGCTGCTGGTTTCAGCCCGGCTGCTGGTTTCAGCCCGGCTGCTGGTTTCAGTCCGGCTGCTGGTTTCAGCCCGGCTGCAGGTTTCAGCCCGGCTGCTTGTTTCAGCCCGGCTGCAGGTTTCAGCCCGGCTGCTTGTTTCAGCCCGGCTGCAGGTTTCAGCCCGGCTGCAGGTTTCAGCCCGGCTGCAGGTTTCAGCTCGGCTGCTTGTTTCAGCTCGGCTGCTGGTTTCAGCTCGGCTGCTTGTTTCAGCCCGGCTGCTGGTTTCAGCTCGGCTGCTTGTTTCAGCTCGGCTGCAGGTTTCAGCTCGGCTGCAGGTTTCAGCCCGGCTGCTGGTTTCAGCCCGGCTGCTTGTTTCAGCTCGGCTGCAGGTTTCAGCTCGGCTGCAGGTTTCAGCTCGGCTGCAGGTTTCAGCTCGGCTGCAGGTTTCAGCCCGGCTGCTTGTTTCAGCTCGGCTGCAGGTTTCAGCTCGGCTGCAGGTTTCAGCCCGGCTGCTGGTTTCAGCCCGGCTGCTGGTAATAGCACCGAGTTTGACAGCCCGCCAAGGAAAATTAATCTAAAGTGGCTAATATGTTTTATTAAGCTTGTTAATTATCCTTTTTGGTAATGACTTGCCTCAATACAGCTGTGCGTTTTTGTTCTATGTTAAAAGCATTTTTTACTATAACCTCATAGTTAATTGAATTGTAATAACAACTTTAACTTTCTATTTCCCCCAGAATTATTTACTAGCTAACTTTAGCTAGTAATGTCTCAAACGTTACCTTCCTCCGACATGCTGGAAACACCACCTGGGTATCCATTTGAAGAAATCATTTATGAGGACATTGAAGTGGAAGAGGTTGGTTGAGTCTCATCCAGATGGCCATAATCAACCACAGCTGTGATGACACAATTTATTCTGATAAATAATAACCTTTTTGTTTGAAGGTGGTGGGTAGAGGAGCTTTTGGGGTTGTCTGCAAAGCCAAATGGAAAGGCAAAGATGTTGCAATCAAGACCATCGAGAGCGAATCGGAGAGGAAGGCCTTTATTGTTGAGGTATTCTTGTCTTTTCCTCTATGTGAATGTGTGAGAGAGAGAATCCTGTAACAGAACATCCATCCATTATCTTTTACTCGCTTCTTCCTTTTCGGGTCACGGGAGTCACTGGTGCTCATATTTTTTTTTTTTTTTTTCATTTAGCCTTTATTTATCCAGGTTAGTCTCATTGAGCCACGAGAACTCATTTTCAAGAGAGACCTGTTTAGGGAGCACATGGTGGGGGTTAAGGGCCTTGCTCATGGGCCCAGAGTGGGGCGAATGTGGGTGGGGTAGGTGAAACACCCACACTTGCCCCCACCCTCATTCGCCCCACTCTGGGCCCATGAGCAAGGCCCTTAACCCCCACCTGTTTAGGGAGCACATGGTGGGGGTTAAGGGCCTTGCTCATGGGCCCAGAGTGGGGCGAATGAGGGTGGGGGCAAGTGTTGGTGTTTCACCTACCCCACCCACAATTTTGATGTTGTCGGGGCCGGGGCGTGAACCGGCGATCTTCGGATCACAAGCCCACCTCTCTAACCTCTGCGCCACCACTCCCCCATATAGTCCCTTTCCTAGAGCAAGTGGCTTAAAAAAGATCAAGAATCTCATAAAGAAGGCTGGCTCAGTTCTGGGGACTCCTCTAGAACCTTTGGAGATGATTGTTCAAAGAAGGATTCTTCATAAAATGAAGAACATTATAGACAACCCTCAGCATCTTCTTCATCAGTCTGTCATACAACAACAGACTGTCATACAACAACAGTGTCTTCAGTCAGAGGATTCTTCAGATCCACTGCAAGACAGACGCTACAAGAGATTCTTCCTGCCCACAGCCATCAGCATCTACAACAACTCTTTAGTGAAACCAGGATGATGAGTTACAACATTTCATTTACCTCTGGGATTAATAAAGTATTTTTGAATTGAATTGGAATTTAATATCCCGCAGTCGCTGTGCGAGAGGCGGGGGACACCCTGGACAGGTCACAAGTCCATCACAGCCCCATAAAGACAAACGAGACAACCATTCACACACTAACACACCTTGGAACAATTTAGAGTTACCAGTCAGCCTAACATGCATGTTTTTGGTCTGTGGGAGGAAACTGGACCTGGAGAAAACCCACACATGCATGGAGAGAACATGCAAACTCCCTAGCTGGGATTTGATCCAGCAACCTTCTCACTGAGATATTACTCGGCACAGTGGCACTCTACCAACTGTGCCGAGTAATATCTAAAGTATTAAATACAACTTATTTCTACGACCCATGATGCATTGCGTAAGGAGGATGTTAGAAATGCAGCTGCCTGGAAAAAGAGGAGATATACTGTATGGATGCAGTTAGAGAGGACATGGAGGTAGTTGGGAGTGAGGACAGAGTGAGGTGGAGGAGGATGATTCGCTGTGGTGACCCCTGAAGAGGGAAAGCCGAAAGAAGAAGATACAGCGATGAAAGTTGTACATTGCTGCAACAGAGTTCTGTCATCTGTAAAAATGAGGAGGCAAACAGAAGAGTGTTCTGGTCTGGTTAAAACTAATCTAGTCTAGTCTAACTAGTCTAATGATGATACTGGGATTAAGGTAAACTGATGCTGCTTTCATCAAATAAAGAGAATCAAAGCCACAGTTTTACCCAGTCAGAGAAGAGCAGGTCAGGCCATGCTGTGTGATGCATGGCAGGTGTGCGCAGTGTTCCCAACTTGGAGACAGACTGCAGGTGAGAGCACCAATCAGTGTTCCTGTACCATTTCCCAAGGTGGACACCTCTTTGCCCTAACGGAACTACCTGCCCTCTACGAAGGTGAAGACGTAATCAATTATTAAATGTATGTGTTCGCTCGTATCCAGTTCACATCAGCCAGGGAAACTAGTAGAACTGATACTGTTGCTCCCACTGCCTCCTCCTGCACCGTGCATGACCTCCCCAGGCCTTTTGTATTTAAGTTTGTATAAATGGTAATTTGTTTGGAGAGTCGTCATCATCATCGTTCAGACATGTGCAATTTGCACGCATGACCAGACTCCTGGTCTGAGAGAGCGCATGCTGTTGCAGGAGCGCGAGCAACTTGTTTGTGTCCTCACAGTGAGAGCGGCTGTGTTTGATGCTTCGGTTCTTATAGCTGATCATATTAACACTGAAGTGCTCCGCCTGGGTGTACCCCAGGGTGATGGGTTAAATGCAGAGAACCAGTGTCACCATTGTATGGGAACATCCAATGATGACAACACATAGCACTTTATTATTATTACTAAACAACAAATATAAGCCCAGATCATAACAAAAATGTGTGGCTCCATTACCCCCCCCCCCCCCCCAAATAAAACAACCAAACAAACAAAAAAAAACAAATCTAGTTCTCTCTGTGAGAGAGTCAGTTTCAGGTATTTGTAGTTTATCATAAATATCTGAAAAATTCAATTCTACACTGCATTTCAACTATAACAAGGTGTTTTGACTGTGTGATAATCTGGATTATATTTGTCGGGTAGAACCATTCTGAGAGCTACAGCGGTGCTTGAACGTTTGTGAAGCCTTTAGGATTTTCTATATTTCTGCACCAATGTGACCTTAAACATCATCTGATTTTCACACAAGTCCTAAAATTAGATAAAGAGAACCTAGTTAAACAAATTAGACAAAGTTCACTGCTCACAAAATTAAAGGGAACACTAGGGCTGGGAGATATCTCGATATTTTAAAAATATCAATGTAATTTTATTTGCGATATAAATTGACATTATTTCGATTTAAACTATATAGTTCTAAAATGAAAATCCACCAGCTCTGCTGTTCTTTCTTCTCCCACATGGCCCCCCTCCTCTCACTGCAGACCCAGCCCCTACCCGGGCGCTCCCCCCGCTCCCTGCTCCTCTCCAGGTGGAGTGGCTGCCTGTGGCATGTAGCAGCCACAGTTCGTCACAGAATGGAGAGAGGAAGTTGCAGAACTGGTGAGCAGGAAAAAAATGATGGCTCTGTTATTTGGAGATGGTTCAGATTTAATTTGTCAGCTGTGCAACAGAAAAATTACGAAAATAAGTCCCGACGAAAATGTTCGAGCACATCAAACCTTTTCCCCATTTGAAGCAGCGCTGTAATGGAGTATGAAGCGTGTGTTAAACTCAGTGCTGCAGCTCCGGCTGTGAAGTTTCCTTCCAAACTACGGTACAAAACTCTTTTACAAGTGCTGTGCCTTATGAGAGGTGACGTGAATAAAACGTTGGTTACGTACTGTAACCCCAGATTCTATGAATATAGGCGTAGCCCTTTAAGGCTGTCGCTGATGGGTTAAGGGCGAAGCGGATGTGGTCCTCGCCTTACTGGGTCCATTCGAACACAGTAAGAAGCGGAAGCTTGCCCAAAAAACGTCTTGTCACTCAGCTCCCCGTGTGCATAACTACGCATCGCGTAATTATGTGCCATGCACAGACGCATGTTGTGTAACTATGCGTTCTGACAAAGCATGAACGCCCCGGAAAACTTTCAACGGGAAGAAGAAGTTGAAAAGAGGGGGGGCATGAACCAACTGGTTCATGGCTGAACAGTATGAACAGATTAATATCCATGAATTGATTATTGATCAAATGAACTGATTGGTAGCAATAATCATGAACTGATTAGTGACAATAGAACCAAAATCACAGACACGACTTGTGACTGATAACAACATCTCACACTGTAATGCATGCAGACAGAAGTGAGCTTAAACAGAGTTCCATGAGAACAACAATATTCATTCTGTTAGAGCACTAAGGACAGAATGTGTCATGGAACAAGCCGTTACATCACGTAGGTAAAAGCGAATAAATGAGCAGGGTGTTGACCATGCAGCCGCAGTGCAAATGTCCTGCATTGACATACCATTATGCAGAACAGTCGAAGATGCGATACCCCTGGTCGAGTGTGCTTTGAGGTTGGCAGGAGGCTCTAAATCTGATGCTCTGTAGGCTTCAGAAAAGGCCTCACACAGCCAGTGTGACAAGCGCTGGATGGATAACGGGCGACCTGCAGAAGCATCTCTATAATGCACAAACAATTGTTGAGTTTGAAACGCATTGCAGCTGTGTGCGCTATGTAACACGTCAACGCCCGCACCGGGCAGAGAAGATGAAGAAATGCTTCCTCTTCTGATCTGTGGGGGGGAAAGAAACCCCTCCAACGGTATCATACTTGATTTAAAAGAGCTCGTGATGTTTTAGGCATAAAAGCTGGGTTTGGTCTTAAATCAGCTGAGCTGCCCGTCAGCCTAAATTCTAAGGCATGACGAAGCAACAGAGAGGGCAGATAAATTACTTACCCTCTTAGCGGGTGTTAAAGCCAGCAGCAGGGCTGTTTTAAGAGACAAGAATTTTAAGTGAAAACCTGATCCAGAGGCTCAATTGGAGCTTTGATCAGGGCTCGCAGGACCAGCGTTAAATCCCACTGTGGAGCAAGTGGACGTGAAGCAGGCCTGCGTCTCTGAACACCTTTTAGAGAAACGCTTCATCAGCGGGTGATTAAAAGCTGTTCTGTCTCCGAAACCTTCGTGGCAGGAAGAGATGACTGCAACGTACGTTAAAACGTACTGAATGCCAACTTCCTATCCATCAGCTGTTGTAGAAAGACAACACGCCGCCTAAAAGGCATGAGGTGGCCTCTGAACCTTTCTCTGTACACCAGCGCTGAAAAGCCGTCCCCTTTGATGTGTACAGAACTGTGGTAGATGCAGCACGTGAATCTTGAATTGTGCACACTATCTCCTGAGGGAGACCCATCCTCTCTAAGTGGGACCGCTCAGCGGTCAGACCCACAGGTGCTGACCTATTTCTGGGTAACTCCTGATCGCTCCTCCTGCCTGAAGGAGAGCATCCTCCCTCCACGGCAGTTTCCACGGCGACCCGACAACAGACGTTGCAGGCCTGGGAACCATGGTGCGTTCACACGCTCGGGAGCCACCAGGAGAGCTGTCAATCCCTCCTCCTGAACTCGGTTCAGGAACCGTAAAAACAGAGGAGGTGGGGGGAAAAAAAACCGTACAAAAGCGTTTTGGGCCACGGGCTGTGAGCAAATGCATCCATCCCCAGTGATGGATCGTCTCGCGGGCTCAGGGAAAACCATAGTTGACACTGAGCGTTCTCTCGCGTCGCAAACAGGTCCACAGCTGCTTTGCCAACTTTTGCCACGTCTGAAAACATCAGATCTGGATGGAGGGTCCGGTCCACGTGACGTGGGCCGCCCCTGGACATCACATCTGCCCCTCTGTTCAGAAACCGGATATGTAAACCGCTCTAATGGAGAGCAGGTTTGATGAGCCCAACACAGTAGCTTTCGCGCAACGTGTAACATCTGGGCTGAACGCACACCCCTTGATGGTTATGTACGCAGCAGTCACCATGTTGTCTGTGTGAATCAACACGTGTTGATTCTGTAGCACGGGAGCAAAGTGTTGAATCACATTCAGCACTGTGCGACACTCCAAAACATTGATGTGGGCTGATGTGTGGTGGGGCCACAGCGCCCCTACTGCTTGGGATAGGCATGTCCCCCCCCAGCCTGACAGCGACGCGTCCGTGAAGACTGACACGTATGACGTGGGTCTGCTGACGGGGACTCCCTCTGACAGAACCAGGGTGTTTCCCCAGAGTCGGAGGTCTGCTCTCACAGAGGAAGGGACAATGATCATCCGTCGTTTTGTTTTACTGGATCCACATGCAGACGTGCAAAACCACCTCTGGAGGCGTCTCATGTGTAACAAACCAGCGGAACCACTGTGTGAGTGACATCATTCCCAACAGCTTCATGACGGAGACAGCTGTTATCACTTGCCAGGTCTTACGTTGCGGAGTTGACTTTTAAAAGTGTCGAATCTCGTTTGTGATAAACGAGCTTTCATGGTGGTTGAATTTAATTCCACTCCCAGATAAACAAATGTCTGGGTCGGGAAAATCGAACTTCCTTCCAATTTATGGCGAAGCCCAGATTTAACAGGTGTGATGTCAACACCTGATCCTGCATCAGCGCCTCCTGTCTGGAGTGACAGGAGCAGCAGATCATCCAGGTAAAACAAAAACTCTCGTCTCTGTGTTTTAGGATGATCGGTATGCGTTCTCTGGATGTTGTACAACAGATCCAAAAAACGGTCTCATCCCTCTGATCCGTGAGTAAAAACCCCGTGTTTTCTCTCCGTTGGGGGACTCTGTAGATTACTTTTATCAGAAACACTTGGACTTCTGCATTTAGGGATGAGATTTAGTCTGATGATGACAGGACCGTTTTTATAACTCCTCTGAATGGAGGGGTTCGGGTTGCAAACTGTAACTTGTAACCATTTGCATAAAACCTTGTCCATCCATCTGAAAAACGGCGAGCATGTTTTAGCCACTCTACGTAACGTTCGTAGGGTGAACGTGCGTTAAGTGATGTGTCACGTTTTGTGCGGCTGTCAGCAGTCCGCCCCTCAACCGCCGTCATGCGTCGCGGGAATGTTTTCTGTGTGATCCAAGGCGAGGCTTGACGTCGCTGTGCGAACGTTGAGAGGCGGAGGGCGTGACTTCATTTATGCCGCGCTGTTGGAGTGAAGGCTGCTAGCCCCGTGGGAGCACACGTTTTTCTCTGGAGGGACGTGCGCCACTCTCGCTGGAGGGGCGCGCGCTGGAGGGAGGCGGGACTCATCACCGGGTTCGTTCAGCTGCTTCACGTTTATGCTGCCGTGAGCTCTCGAACGCTGAGACGCGGTGGGTGACGGCTGCCCGTGTTTGATTCGTTGAGACGGGTGTCGCTTCTTGTGAGAGAGAAGGACCTCCACCCGAACCAGCCTGCGGACCACATTTATACCGATGTGAGCCGGTTAGCGCCGGGCAGCTGTGTGTGTGCGCCAGCATCAACGCAGCGCCGTTGGATGGAGGCTGTTTCATCCTTGTGATCGACTCGTCATGTCTAGAGCGGCGGTGAGTTAAAAAACCTTTAATTAAGGACACCGGCTCATGTGTGGAGGCTGTTTCATCCCACGAGTGCGAGTTGACACCGCTTGAGTGAGAATCGTGCAGCTCGGGATTATAACGAGTTATTTTCACTTACCATCGTGCCGTGTAAGCGACTAGTAATGTCTTGGAGCGGTGAGTTTAAAAAACCTTATTAAGGACACCGGCTCTTTATGTGTGCGGCCGCTGTGAGCTCATCCGAGCTTACAGACTGGCTAAATAACAGACACTTTGATCATTAAATGATGATTTATTTCAACTTTCGTGTCACTTTTACACACACCCTCCGGAGACCGTCATTTTGAGAAACTTCTCTCTCATGAGCTCTGCGATTGTTTGCCCAGAGCGCTGTCTTGCAGGCGAACTCTGGGGAAACGCTGAGCTGCAGGTTGCCGGAATGAAGAGGGCTGGATTCTGACGGGCGGGGCTGGTGGTGGAACTCAGCGAGATCCGCGGCCGTGGAAGAGTCGAAGCTTGCTCGCGACGGTCCCTCCAGCGGGCCGGGATGGGCCGCGCGGCTTGATGAGGTGGCACACAGCCTCTGGCACCTCCTCCGACTGCTTCAATTCGCCAGCATGGTTTGAAGCTGCTCTGAACAGCGCGTCCGCGATGGGCTTCATCAGGTCTTGTGCAGTTTCTCCGGCAGGGAGGGGAGTAACGAAGCCAGGTGGATCGTTGGATCATCGTCATCCACGCTGCAGTCCTCGACAGGCAAACCGTAGGAGAGGCACACATGTTGAGCTGGCGTCAGCTGCCTTACAGAGGGAGTTCTTTGTCTCCAAGGCAGGTCTGCGGCCTTCAGTCCCTTGGACATGCTATATGCTAGCAGCGCACGTTGTTGCTAACTGCGGCTGCCTGAAAAACACATCGGTGGGCTCGATTGGAGAGCGTGGTCACCGTCTGGTTCGTGTTCCTCCGGAGGGACGGGACGCTGCTCCGACCTGGGCAGCTTCGCTCCGAAAGCTTCCGCGAGGCTTGGCTCCAGGGGGGTTACCGAGGAATAGCCCCGCTCGGTGAATCCCTCAACTCTGGTGATGGGAGCGGACTGGGGACCGACTCCTCCAATCTACCAGGAAAGAACCGTCTGTGGCCTCGCCCGTCGAACGTCCTGTTGGAACGCGAGGCCGTATGGATCAAGACGGTGAGCCACAGTGGAGCCCAGTGAAAAACAACCTTCCCGCCGATCATCCGAACTGGCGGGAAAAGGCGTGGGACGTAGAAAAAAGGGGTCCCTTCATGTCAGCCTCCTCCTGGGTTCCGCCGGGCAACCGTGAGGGCGCTGTCGGCCGGGAGCGGTGTGATCGCCGATGCGAAACGAGGTGGGATGGGGTGAGCATTCACTCAGCCCCCCTCCACCTACACTACGCTCCCCAGGAGGGAATGAGCAGCGGGGGCTGCAGCTGAGCACGCCTTGCCCCGGAGGAACCATCCGGTTCGCCCCGAGGGTCGGCGATAAGAGGAAAAAATACAAGATGGCGTTGTCCAGCGTGTAGTGACCTGTCACTGGGAAATGTTCCCCGATGCTTACCTTGGAATAAGACTGCTCGTCATCTTCTCCTCGGGGAGGAGAACTCACCGGACGACCGGAGGTCGACTGCCGGGCCAAGCATCCTTCACAAAGGTTGGTCATTTACACAATTTATCCTCTTTGTTCTTCTGACAGTGCTATATTAGCTTGCTGAAGAAAAAATGGGAGCCGATTTCCCGCTCTTAACGTAATTTATACGGACCGGGTGGGGCCCACACAGCAGGTGGGCGTGGACTAAATTTTTTCAGTGCTTATGCTCTGCATAACGGGATAAACCCAACAACGACAGCCTTAAAGGGCGAAGCCTATATGAAATAGAACAGTATCTTGTCATATTGCTAAAGACGTGGTCCTGAGCGTCTAACAAGACGGCTGTTAGCCGCTAAAGATCTTTAGTGATATGATGAGCTGCTGTTTTATTAATGTGGCGCTACCTCCTCTCGCTGTAAGACGTGAAAGTCTGAGGACAATAGTTCTTTTTCTGCCCGTCTGCGCAGCCAACTTCACACAGCCTCCCCCTCACAAGCAGCTCTCACTGCTGCAGTTCACTAACACAGTGAAGGCGGTGCAGCTGGAGACGATTATTATTTAATATATGTTAAAAAAGGTCTAAAAACAAACTAATAGTTTATTTTTTAGACATTGATTTTGTACAGTTATAGTGGTTTGTTAATAAATGTGCCTGTGTGACAAATGGGACAAAGCTTTGACTCAGAAATACATTTTTATTATTTATGGTAAGAAAAAATATTGAGATATATATATCGTATATTGTAATTTTTCTTAAAATATCGAGATATTAATTTTGGTTCATATCGCTCAGCCTTAGGGACACTAAAATAACATCCTAGACCTCAATTAATTAAATATTCTCATTGACAAACTTTATTATTAGCACAGTGGAATTAATTGAGAAGAAAATAACAAAAATCATCAATGTAAATCAAAATTATTACTTCATGGAGCTCTGGATTTGGATTCATGCTCAATATGAAAGTGGAAAATAACATGACAGGCTGATTCAGCATCAGTGAATATTCTTCAAGACAAGTCTGAATGAGGCTCAGTGTGTGTGTGACCTCCGAACAACACCTGGACACGATGAGACGGCAGATGTTCTCCTGAGGGACCTCTTCCCAGACCTGGATTAGAGCATCAGATACAGTGCCTTGCAAAAGTATTCGAACCCCTTGAACTTTTCAACCTTTTGCCACATTTCAGGCTTCAAACATAAAGATATAAAAATTAATTTTTTGTGAAGGATCAACAACAAGTGGGACACAATCGTGCAGTGGAATGAAATTTATTGGATGTGTCAAACATATTCAACAAATAATAAACTGAAAAGTGGGGCGTGCAATATTACTCGGCCCCCTTGCGTTAATACTTTGTAGCGCCGCCTGTTGCTGCAGTTCCAGCTCAAGTCTCTTGGGGTTTGTCTCCATCAGTTTTGAATATGGAGACACTGAAGTTCTGCCCATTCTTCTTTGCAAAACAGCTCGAGCTCAGTGAGGTTGGATGGAGAGCGTTTGTGAACAGCAGTCTTCAGCTCTTTCCACAGATTCTCCATTGGATTCAGGTCTGGACTTTGACTTGGCCATTCCAACACCTGGATAAGTTTATTTGTGAACCATTCCATTGTAGATGTGGCTTTATGTTTTGGATCATTGTCTTGTTGGAAGATAAATCTCTGTCCCAGTCTCAGGTCTCTTGCAGACTCAAACAGATTTTCTTCCAGAATGGTCCTGTATTTGGCCCCATCCATCTTCCCATCAATTCTGACCATCTTCCCTGTCCCTGCTGATGAAAAGCAGGCCCAAACCATGATGCTGCCACCACCATGTTTGACAGTGGGGATGGTGTGTTCAGGGTGATGAGCTGTGTTGCTTTTACGCCTAACATATCGTTTTGCATTGTGGCCAAACAGTTGGATTTTGGTTTCATGTGACCAGAGCACCTTCTTCCACATGTTTGGTGTCTCCCAGGTGACAAACTTTAAACAACACTTTTTATGGATATCTTTGAGAAATGTCTTTCTTCTTGCCACTCTTCCGTAAAGGCCAGATTTGTGCAGTGTACGACTGATTGTTGTCCTATGGACAGACTCTCCCACCTCAGCTGTAGATCTCTGCAGTTCATCCAGAGTGATCATGGGCCTCTTGGCTGCATCTCTGATCAGTCTTCTCCTTGTTCCAGGTGAAAGTTTAGAGGGACGGCCGGGTCTTGGTAGATTTGCAGTGGTCTCATACTCCTTCCATTTCAATATGATTGCTTGCACAGTGCTCCTTGGGATGTTTAAAGCTTGGGAAATCTTTTTGTATCCAAATCCGGCTTTAAACTTCTCCACAACAGTATCTCGGACCTGCCTGGTGTGTTCCTTGGTCTTCATGATGCTCTCTGCACTTTGAACAGAACCCTGAGACTATCACAGAGCAGGTGCATTTATACAGAGACTTGATTACACACAGGTGGATTCTATTTATTATCATCAGTCATTTGGGACAACATTGGATCATTCATAGATCCTCACTGAACTTCTGGAGTGAGTTTGCTGCACTGAAAGTAAAGAGGCCCAATAATATTGCACGCCCCACTTTTCAGTTTTTTATTTATTTATTTATATATGTGGTGGGCAAAGATTACAATTTTTAATCATGATAAATCTCAAATATTTTTGTGATTAATCTCAATTAATCTCATTAGTATGTGCAAAATTAAATTATGATTTAAAGATGTTTAGAACATTTTTAAGGTACTGTTTTATATAAAAATGTTCAATACATTAAAAAGGCACAGTGTTCTAACAATTTAAGTATTTCTAATAACGTGAACATATCAAATATGAAACCAAAGCTTATGTTTTTAGTTTATTTTAGAGAAAAAAAATCATTCAAACCCAAAACTGCAATCATAACAGATTAACAACAAATTCAAAAATATACATGTTTTTTCTGAAATGTTACAAGAATCAACCTTTTTAAATCAGGAGCATCATGAACAGTTGATCTCCTGATGCTGCTCAATAATCCAGGTAGATAAATGTAACCAGGTTCAGTCAGGTCTTTGTTGAAATGTTTTGTCTTTTATTCAAAAGACTTCTTCAGTCTGAGGAGGTGCTACAAACTCAGTCAAATAACACTCATCAACCAGTTTCTGCGAGCCAGAACCAGTGTTCCCATGTGTGGGGGGGGGGGGGGTTGTCAGTCAGAGTAGGAGGAGAAATGGTTAATGGGGAGTGGTGGCGCAGAGGTTAGAGAGGTGGGCTTGTGATCCGAAGATCGCCGGTTCACGCCCCGGCCCCGACAACATCAAAGTTGTGGGTGGGGTAGGTGAAACACCCACACTTGCCCCCACCCTCATTCGCCCCACTCTGGGCCCATGAGCAAGGCCCTTAACCCCCACCATGTGCTCCCTAAACAGGTCTCTCTTGAAAATGAGTTCTCGTGGCTCAATGAGACTAACCTGGATAAATAAAGGCTAAATGAAAAAAAAAAAAAAAAAAAATGTCCACCAGTTATGGAAGGTAGAGTGCCATTTGTTTTTAATTGCACTCTCCAGTAAAACTGTGTTTTGGCCCGATGTGAGGAACAAACTCCATGCGGTAGTGCTCCCTTAACTTATTTTCTAGCCACCACTAAACGTATTAGAAGAAGAAGAACACCCTGAAGGTTTTGTCACACGATGTTGTGGAAGAGATGTCCTGCTCTAATGGAGTACCTCATGAGCTGTAACTTATAAACCTGATTCATAATCCTACCTTACTGCCTTCCTGCCTGCTTTAAACCCATGTGTTTTTCATTTTAGTATAGATTTTTTACAATAAAGATGTATTAAAAATATCTTCACTTTTATTATTTACAGATGTGCACAGGGTTCATGTTAAAATAGCAAAACATCACACTGTGCTGTAATCTTTGAAACTGCTTTTACAATAAGATACAGACTTGAAAACAATTAGGTTAAATTTGTTCTTAAATTTTAAAGGCTTGTCTTTCATTAAATTTAAAAACAGAAAAGTACTACATATTAATTCCTATACATTTATCTATCTAAATACAGATACATAATATACATTTTTTTTAAATTGCTATCCATCTTTAAAATACAATCGGTCAAAATGTAAATGTTTTGACAGAAGTGATGAACTTCAAAATCAACTACCATAACTCCACCTACTCTGTCATCATGTGACCAGAAGTGTAACCTTAATGACCAATGAGATGCTGTCATTGACCCCTCCTCCAAGATACACGTGCATTAATGAGTCTTCCAGTTTAAAGTAAACAAAGGTTAAAAAAGGCGCTAAAATCTTCAGATTCTTCAGTTAAATTATTGTATTTTACGGCTCGTGCACAGCACAGAGTTTGGCTGGATGCTGCGGGATGATGCGGACAGCACGAGGGAGTGACAAGGAGCCAGAGTGTGATAACGTCTTTTTGAGCCTCTTCAGTTCTGACACTGAAGAAGAGGTTTCAGTGCACAGAGGACGGAGAACAGAGCGATGAGTGACTCTGGTCGACCATCGGTGCTTTTTAATTATTTTATTAATCGTGTTAAAGCTGTCTCATCCAGTTGTTCAAGATGTGAGCTCAGCTGAGCAGAAGTGCTCTAAGCAGTCAAGTCTGCACATATTTCAATAAAAGTTTTACAATTATTTCTGTGTGACATCTTTCTGTGTAGAGTACATGTGTGTTTAAATACAGAGATCTACGTCATTTTAAGCTCTCATCCGAACATTAAACATAGCAGAGACAGCAAGAGGGTCTGTTCCCACTTCCACCCCAATGTGAGCGCAGCGAAGTCAAGATTTTATTTTAAAGCAGTCAGTCAGTCAAGACATGACCCCGTTAAGACTTCTGGGTAACATTTCCCGGTATATAATTTTTAAATAATTTCAGTTACGAAGGTGTTTGGCACTTTAATGTCCAGTGATTATGCTTACCGGTAGATATTTACCGGTATTTTGTTCATTTTGAAGGCATAATGGTTGTCACCATGAGTCTCATACTGAAGCTTTATGTATATTTAGGTTCACCATTCAAGCTTCATGCATGTTGAAAGCAGGCCATAGTCTGTGAGCGCCACCAAGTGGCTGATTCTTGTACTACAACAAGAACAGAATGAGCTGGGCATTCACTTTACAACGGATAACTGTGGCTTCACAGCCAGTGCGTCTCATTTATGTATAAATTAATGATTTTTCTTATTTCATATGTGCGGCTTATACACAGGTGCACTTTGCAGTCTGAGAATTATGGTATATATTATTATTATTGTTATTATTACTATTTCAAGTATTTATTATTTATTTATTATTAACATATTGCTAGTATCGCTTAGCGCCTGGAATTTCCCGACTATAAGCCGCTGCATTTTCCACACACTTTGAACCCAGCGGCTTATACAATGCTGCGGCTAATTTATGGAATTTTGTTTTTTGACGGGCTAACGAGCTTCTTGCCACCAAAACATTTAGCCTCATCACACCCCGGTGCTCAATCCATATCTCTCAATGAGGGTGCATTCACACCAGCCATGTTGTCCTGAACTCTGCCCGTTTGCCTAGAAAGGCCGGTTCGTTTAGGGAGGTGTGAACTCGCCATGGAACTCTGGCACGAAACAAAAAGGTGAACTCTGGCCCGCCTAAAGACCTAGGTCTCTGTCCGGTAGAAGAAAATGCCAGCGCGGTTCAAGTACAGTGTGAATGCAAGCAGACCGGGCACCGCTCCGCAAGCAGGAAGTGGAGTACAGCGCAGGGCAAACAAACACGCATTTCTCTGACCTCATATGGAGCCGTCAGCTGTCTTGTGTGAAAAACAACATTCTCCATGGTCTTCTGCCTCATCTTCCACTCATGCCGAGTCCATGGTTGAAAAATGACAAAATAGAACTCCTAAAACCAATAAAATTGGACACCACTCTGTTTTTGTTTTTATTTCCAGAAGAAGAAGTGTCTTCAGAGGTTTTTGTCGTTTCTTTCAGTAGTTCTTGGTGCAGCGCCACTAGGGCTGGTGCACACTGCTTGTATCATGGCAGGGGAAACACTGAATGTATCGACCACCGATTTATGGTCAAGTCTGACTGTGGAGCATGACCTGAGTCTGACTGTGCACTATATTAACAGATACTGGGAACGGTGCAGCTCAAACCTCGAGAGCAGCTGCTTTCCTGAGGATCAGGAAATTGTCTGTTCTGCTCAGCTGTCCTTTCAGGAAGCATTTCATTTGTTTTCAGCATTTGTCACAAGTTTTTGAAGTTATAGCTCATTTAAAGGCAACATATTTTTTTCTTGTAGGTTACATTTATGCAGCTCTTAAGTTTTAATTTTATTTAAGTATTTTTTTTTGTTTGTTTTTTTGGAACTGCACCGGCACTTTAGTTTTTGTGGTGGATTTTGTTCTATATTTTGTGGAGACTTTTTCAATCTAAATAACAGAAGGATCATTTTTATTTATTATTTTTATGCTTTAAGACTGAATACTTTAAAGTAATTGCGGTAAAATTAACCCTTGTTTTTTGTTATTATATAATACTGCAAAGCAACAAGTTCATTTTGTCAAATGAATAACTATGATTTTATTTGTTGTTATATCACAAAATTTATCCTTATCGTCAGAATGCTCTGAAATATCACGATATTATATATGGGGGAGTGGTGGCGCAGAGGTTAGAAGATGGGCTTGTGATCGGAAAGTCGCAGGTTCAACTCCCGGTACCGTCAACATCAAAATGTGGGTGGAAAAGGTGAAACACCCACACCTCCCTCCACCCTCATTCGCCCCACTCTGGGCCCCTGAGCAAGGCCCTTAACTCCCACCATCTGCTCCCTAAACAGGTCTCTCTTGAAAATGAGTTCTCGTGACTCACTGAGACTACCTGGATAAATAAAGGCTAAATGAAAAAAAACCCCCTAAGCACCTAACCTGAGACTACTTGTATAAATCCATCCATTTTCTTTACCCGCTTCTTCCATTTTGGGTCACGGGTGGTTGCTGGTGCCCATGTCCGGCAATCACTGTGCGAGGGGCGGAGTACACCCTGGACAGGTCTACGGTCCATCACAGGGACACATAGAGACAAACGAGACAAACAACCATTCTCTCACTCACACCTAGGGACAATTTAGAGTTACCATCAGTCTAACATGCATGTTTTTGGTCTGTGGGAGGAAACTGGAGTACCCGGAGAAAACCCACGCATGCACGGAGAGAACATGCAAACTCCACCCAGAAAGGCCCCCGGACCGGAATTTGAACCATTTTTAATAAACAGGTGTCAAACTTCAGGCCTCGAGGGCTGGAGACCTGCAACTTTTAGACGTCTCTGATGCCACACAGCTGACTCAAATAAAGAGGTCATTAGCAGGACTTTGGATAACTTGACTGCACTGAGAAGCTAATTCAGTCATATGATTCAGGTGTTTTGGACCAGCGGAACATCTAAAAGTTGCAGGACACCGGCCCTCGAAGCCTGGAGTTTGACACCTCTGGCCTACAGAGTCAACTGGTCTGTAGATGATGCCATAAACCTGGCCCTTCACTTAACCCTGCAGCATCTGGACTCCCCAGGAACCTACGCTAGGATCCTGTTTGTGGACTTCAGCTCTGCATTTAACACCATCTTTCCTGCTCTGCTCCGACACAAGGTTTCTCTGCTCCATGTACCTGACTCCACCTGCAGGTGGATCACAGACTTCCTAACAGATCGGAGTCGGTGTGTGCAGCTGGGAAAGTTGTCTCGGACACTCGGACTTTAAGCACATGATCTCCACAGGGCTGTGTACTTTCCCCTCTGCTCTTCTCCCTGTACAACTGTTGCTCCTCCAGCCATGACTCTGTAAAACTTATTAAGTTTGCAGACGACACCACCCTCATCGGGCTCATCTCGGATGGTGATGAGTCTGCCTACAGGAGGGCTCCCTCATCAAGAAGGCTCAACAGAGGATGTACTTCCTGCGACAGCTGAGGAAAGACAAGCTGCCGGCCAAGCTGATGGTGCAATTCTACACGGCCATCATCAAGTCCATCCACTGCTCTTCCATCATGGTGTGGTACGCCGGGGCCACTGCCAGGGACAGACACAGACTGCAGCGCGTTGTGCGCTCTGCGGTGAAGGTTGTAACCTGTAACCTCCCATCTCTCCATGACCTGTATGTTTCCAGGACTGTGGGGCGAACAGATCGGATTACAGCTGAGCCTTCTCACTCTGCATATGAACTCTTTGAACCACTCCCCTCAGGCAGGAGGCTTTGTTCCATTCGGACCAGAACCTCCCGCCATAAGAACAGTTTCTTCCCCTCTGCCGCCGGACTTTTGAACCCTCATCCTTTACTTTATAACTCTGCTTTGGTCACTTTATCACAGTATTTTAACTGCACTACTTTTATTTGCATGTTTTTTCTGAGTATTGTATTGTATTGGTTGGTGTACATATGTTTTCTTTTATCTTTTATATTTTATTCGCACCTTTATGTCGAAGCAAGTTCCTAGTCTGTGAATCATGTTCATTGACAATGGCAATAATAAACTGAATCTGAATATGTATTTTTTTTAAACCAGCCGTGTTACAGGCACTGCTCAGAAAAAAAACAATACTGTATGTATTTGTATGTTATCGATATGTATTTAATCAAAAGTTTAAAAAATCTTTCTGTGTAAATGTCTCATGGTACAACATGGACACCCGCGGCTTATACACAAGTGCAGCCTATGTACAAAATTATTATTATTGTTTACATTTGACACACATATGATTGTGCAGCTACCCATCCAGGCTGTCACATTGTAAAGTTTGCAGATGATACAGCGGTGGTGGGATGCATTACAAACAATGATGAGTCCAGCTACAGGCAAGAGGTGGAACACCTGGAGAGCTGGTGCAGAGAGAATAACCTTCACATCAATGTGAAGAAGACAAAGGAGATGATTGTGGACTTCAGAAGGAACAAAAACACCTACACCCCCCTGAACATAAGAGGATCTGCGGTGGAAGTGGTCTCCAGCTACAAGTACTTGGGTGTACACATGAATGACAACCTCAGCTGGAGCAACAACACCACCAGCCTGATGAAGAAAGCTCATCAGATACTCTACTTCCTCAGACGGCTGAGACGAGCTGGTCTGGGAAGCTCAGTCCTCACTTCCTTCTACAGGTGTGCAGTGGAGAGCATCCTGTGCTTCAGCATCAACGTGTGGCATGGAGGCTGCACAGCTGCAGAAAGAAAAGCTTTGCAGAGAGTGGTGAAGGCTGCACAGAAGATGTTGGAGTCAGTCTCCCCACCATCACAGACATCTACACCTCCAGATGCAGGAAGAGGGCCACCTGCATCATGAAGGACCCCACCCACCCAGCACACACACTTTTTGCCCCACTCCCCTCAGGAAGGAGGTTGAGGAGCATTAAGTGTAGAACCACTAGACTGAGGAACAGCTTCTACCCTGAAGCTGTTAGACTCATGAATCTCTAACTAGAATAATCACTGTGAAAAACCATATCATGTTGCTGCTGATCTGTTTCATGTTGCTGCTGATCTGTTTCAATGTTGATGTGTTCATGCGTGCACATCTGCTCACAGACTCATGTTCATGTTTGTGCTGATGTTCAATGTTTTATGTTATGAGTGCTTAGTGTATATTTAGTTGATGTTTTTCTTAGTTCATATCTTAGATGTTATTACTGTTTTTCTTATACATTTTATTGTTGGATGTAACTGGGACCCTGTGTACATAATTTCACTCCACCACATGTACCACATGAGGTGCGAATGACAATAAAGAAACTCTGACTCTGACTCTGACTCTGACTTAGTGGGCGCAACTTATACTTGGGTGTGCTCAGTAGTCCAGAAATTACAGTATACAGTGTATATAGTTACCAGAAACACAAAAATGTTGGACTTAGCTGAAAAAAGCTGAAAGGGGCACGAAACAGTTGAAAAAACAATTGAAATTAGCTGAAGTAGTAGATTAAAAAAAATAAATTCACAAGAAAGCTGAAAGAAGTTTAACCGGATCTAAATGTGAAAGTAGTAGTAAAAGGTTGTAAACTGATCAAAAATTATGAAAGATGTCAAATGAGCTCAATTCATTTTCAATGGGGAAGAAAATGGCGAAAAAGGCTAAATATCTCAAAAAGCTAAAGTTGCACCAATACCAACAGTCATAGCAGTCATGTCCTGAAACAGCTGAACGTTTTGATTTATGATTTGTTGAAATAGCACAAAAACTGTGGGAGTACCATAGTTGGATGCCGAAAAATGTAGGGAAGAAAACGTGGATCTCAATAGTGTGATGCCTATTAATAAAAGTTAGGTAAAATTTTAAACACCACTAAAAATGGCTGACTCACTGTTGACACAGCAGTTTTCCACTCCACTTGTTAGTTGTCCTAATGAATGCTTGAGCTGATTACATCATATTTTCTGTTCTCTTTTTGCAGCTCAGACAGCTCTCCCGTGTAAACCACCCGAACATTGTGAAGCTGTATGGCTCCTGTAAAAGTCCTGTGAGTTTGGACTTTCATGTAATGACTGAAGCGTCACTCTTTGTCCTGTAGAGATTATTTTATGGTCCTGTTTCTTCTGCAGGTCTGCCTAGTGATGGAATATGCAGAAGGTGGATCGTTGTACAACGGTAAGTCCAGATGTTTCCCACATAATCACTTTATTGTGTTAAAGATGTTGGCCTGTGCTGCACTTTGCTTTTGGTAAAATGAGTACAACTTTGCACACGACGAGCATATTTGTTGAGTCCACAGTTTTCATGATCGGTTGTTTGTCTGCTCGACTGTAGAGCTGCTCCAGTTGCAGTCTTCTTGGTGTGCCTGCATTTAACAGTAATTATTGGACTTTGGAACCAGTAAGAAGTTAAACGCAGTAATAATTTCTGTCACACAGAGAAGTCTGCATGGAGAACATGCTTGTAGAAGCGTTCTCAGTAGGTTTTACTCTGTCCAGCAGAGTAATTCAAAGTAATTTTATATTTTGTGTCAGGATCTTTAACATTTAAAATTCATTAATTAATTAATTTTGAAGATATGATCTCCTTAGGATCAAGAGATACTGACCGCTGAAATTTTACCAACACACTTTAAGGAAATAATTTAAAAATGTTAAATTTCTTATTTTCTTTTTTTTTTTGTAAGATATATTTATTGAGGTTTTTATAGCAAATACACACAAATTTTTTAGTTATAGCATATATAGAGAAATCCCGACTTTTCTTCCATTTTCCCCCTCACACCATGAACAATTTCAGTAGAACAAGTAAACACACAGCAGGTTCTACAATAATAAAAAGCATAAAAAAAAGAAAATACAGACAAATCAATAGAAAAAATAAACAGAAGTATAAATAAATAAATAATAAGGTGCCATGTCATCCCCTACGTAATTATAAAGTTGAGGCCTGTGGGATCTTGTCTGTCCAGGAGTGGTTTCCATATATTAACAAATCCCTCGCTGTTATCCCGTAGGGTGTAGATCAGTTTTTTCAGTGGAAGTATTCTCAGAAGCTCCTTATACCAGTCACTGAATGTGGGGGCTTCCTGTGATATCCAGAACTTCAGGATGGCCTTTGCAGCATGTAGACATATTTCTATCATTTTAGTGTTCTGGGTGTTCTTTGCACTGTCCATTTTAGCTCCCAAAATACAAGGAAGGGGTGATAAATCTAGGTCATACCCCATCAAAGAGGTCACCTCAACCTGTACCTCACCCCAAAACTTCTCAATTTTTATACATTTCCAAAACATGTGTACGTGCCAGGCTCTAGATTACATTTACTACAGGTCGAAGAGCCCAGCCCCAGCCTGCCCCTCAGTATCGGCGTAATGTGGAGCCTGTGCAGTATTTTAAATTGTGTCTCTGTCCACATTACATGTCAACATATTATGTGTTTCTCAAGATTGATGCCCAGGTATCACCCTCGATATGCCAATCTAAATCCATTTGCCATTGTCTTGGTATATAATCACAAGAACATTCTAGATTTCACCTAAGTTTCTCACAGATATAATATATAAATTTCTTTGATTTGGTCCTAATAAGAATGTCTTCTAGAAATTATGTCTTTGGGGCCCTAGTATTTTTATGTATAATGTGCCTCAGCTGTAGAAAGCAGTAGAAGTGAGATTGTTGCAAGCTATATTTACCCTTCAGGTTTTCAAGAGATTCCATTGCTTCTCCTTCAAAAAATTTAGCGAGGCAATTTAGACCAGGGGTGGGCAAACTTTCGGACTCGCAGGCCACGTTGAGTTCTAAAATTGGAGCGAAGGGCTGGACCATAATACACGCCAGTGTTTGTAGTGCACCTCTACTGGGGAAATGCTGGAACTACATGTAAAATGACACCTGGTTTTTGTTTCCCTATTAAATTCAGTTTTTTAAATATAATTTGAACCAGTGACAATTTTAACCTCTTTTTAGGGGTGCTAAAGCACCCCTAAATTTTACCTCAGCACCCCTGAAAAATAAAGAATAAAAAAAAATGATAATTTTTCTTTTAATTGTCCAAATTTTGGACAATTTCGGCGGGCCAATTAAAATGCCCAACGGGCCATATACGGCCCCCCGGCCGGGGTTTACCCATACCTCATCTAGACCCTTATCTTGCCACACTTTGAACATGGGCCTGATATGGTGGGGGAAATCAGAGTTACTCAATACAGGGGCTAGCAAGGAGAAGTGATCCTTCAGTTTAAAATGTGTCTTAATCTTGTTCCATGTAATTACTGTGTTCAGTACTAAATAATTAATAATAATAATTAGGGATGTACTGATCCACTTTTTTTAATTTATTTTTTTACTTCCGATCCGATCCCGATACCTAAACCTGACTATCGGCCGATACCGATCCAGTTCCGATTTCATGGTCATCATTGATTTTATATGAGGCTGTAATAATCTCCTCTCAAGTACAATTTGTATAAAAATATGCATGCATGTCCAAAAAGGCAACTTGAGGTAAGTTTTATTAATGTTTGATAAATGTCAAAGGTAGAATTAAATTCTGGTAACACAAACCGTGTTTTTTTTTTTATTCCTAGCTTTGAAGTGGATATTAAAGTGATTAATTTAAGTGATTGTTCAAAGTTATTTTATATTTTTTTAAATAAGGGGCAGATATAAGAATTTTTTTCTTCTTTCTGCACTCTTTTCATTCAATGTTTTCTTTGTCACGAATTTGTTGTTTATTTTTGTTTCTTTTAAGTAAATTAATAAATGAATTAAATAAAAAAATGGCTTTAAACATTTGCTAAGTTCATGGCATAAACCAACAGATATGTTCCTGTTTTTAGTATTTTACATCACTTTATAGTGTAGCTGTTTTATATATATATATATATATATATATATATATATATATATATTATATATATGAATATATATATATATATATATATATATATATATATATGAATTCATATGTTTTTTTATGATTGTCTACTGTTGTACTGATAAATATCTTCTGGAGAGTAAACTATCTTGGCTGCAAGTATCAACCTGCGAAATCCTTCATTTTCTACAGCTGATAGTGGTTGGTCATTAATTATGAAGTTTAGCAACTTCTCGGTAAACATTCGAGCTCCATGGATTCAGCGATGTCGTCTTCTTGTTCAATCCGAAGCAAGCAGCCTGATTTCGGTCAGCCGCGCTCAGTCTGCCCCTCCTCGGAGACGGGCAGTTTGGACGCGGCTGGCCGGGGTTGAGTTGCCTGTTTCGGTTTGAGCAAAGAGTAGCGCCCCGCTGAAGCCACGGAGCTCCAACGTCCAACGTAAAACTAACTATACCGTGGTTTAATGTGGTGCTATGGCTCTGCAGACATTGCACGTTGCTGTCTTGTTTTGTGATATTTCTAGTGTAAAATACTTCCACACAGCGGACATGTTTCGATGAAAAGTTGGCTAACTGTTAGCCACAGTGCTGCTAACTCAGTCTGCATGTTGTAGCTGGCTGCAAACTATGAACTGGATTTCCTGAATGTGAGGCGGGTCTTATTACTCTGGGTTCATGAGACACGCCTCCGTTCAGGAAATCCATTCCATAGTTTGAAGCCAGCATACATCATGGATCGGAAATCTCTGCAGGTTTGATCGGAAAAATCCGATATGTAAATTATGCTGGTATCAGAGGCCGATATGGATACTGGATCGGATCGGCCCCATCCCTAATAATAATAATAATAATAATAATAATAATAATGTCATCACAATGTCATCACTGTATGTTTCCATACAATGGCGAAATTAGTCTCTGCATTTAACCCATCCACCACCAGGTGGTGCAGTGGGCAGCTATTGAAAGTGCCCGGGGGGCATTTTGGGGATGAGGTGTGCTGCCCAGAGACACCACAAGGTGTGCAGTGACCGGGGATCGAACCTGGGACTTTCGGGTCCCGGGCCGTCTGGCCTGCCTCCACACCATCTCGGCCCCCATTATAGTTTTAGACCTCAATTTTTGCTTTCTTATAACTAACAAAGGGGCAACCTTTTAGGTTCAACATACCACAGTTCTTGGAGTCTACATCAATCCATGTGTTCGTACTATCTGGATTCACCCATTCTTTCAGATATCTTATTTGAGCCGCCCAGTAATACAAACGCATGTTAGGGACTCCCAAGTCCTCCTCCTTTCTTACTTCTTTGTAAATTACCAAATTTCATTCTGAATTACCTAATTTCATTCTGACCTTTTTCCCTTGCCATATGAAATGTGTAAACACCTTACTGAGATTTATAAAGAAGCTGTTTAGTTTGGTAGCATTTGAAGACAGTATATATGTTCATTTTGATCACACTCATCCTACCCAACCAGGAGACAGGTAAAGTTCCCCACCTAAGTAGAGCTTCCTTTACTGCAGCCATAATTGGTTCCAGATTAAGTTTAACCAGTTTTTTAAGAAAAAGGCTGATTCTTATTCCGAGATAAGTTATTCCTGCCGGTGACGTTACTAGACACAATAGAGCCCGTCATAGCCCCAACAGGCATGACCCCGTTTTTGACAAATTAATCTTAAAACCCGATACGTGTCCGAATTGCTTTAAATATTTCATCAGATGGATGGAAGATGGATGTATCAATCTTATCCAAAAACAAAAGTACATCATGCAGCTGTGGCTGAGTGGTTAGAGCAGTTGTCCTCCAATGCAAGAGTTGGGGGTTTGAACCCCACAGCAGTCACATGCCGAAGTGTCCCTGGGCAAGACACTGACCCCCTTGTTGCCTCCGATGTGTGTCCCATCAGTGTATGAATGTGATAAATCACTGTTTAATCTCTTTAGAATGATTTTTTTTCAATTAGCTTTGTAGATATTTACAAACCGGATTCCAATCAAAGTTGGGACACTAAACAAATTGTGAATAAAAACTGATTGCAATTATGTGGAGATGGCAAATGTCAATATTTTATTCGTAATATAACATAGATGACAGATCAAAAGTTTAATCTGAGTAAATGTAACATTTTAAAGGAAAAATATGTTGATTCAAAATTTCAGTGTCAACAAATCCCGAAAAAGTTGAGACAAGTAGCAATAAGTGGCTGGAAAAAAGAAATTGAGCATATAACAAACAGCTGGAAGACCAATTAACACTAATTAGGTCAACTGACAACATGATTGGGTATAAAAAGAGCTTCTCAGAGTTTCGGTGTTTCTCAGAAGCCAAGATGGTAAGAGGATCACCAATTCCACCATTGTTGCGCAGAAAGATAGTGCAGCAATACCAGAATGGTGTTACCCAACGTAAAATAGCAAAGACTTTTAAGTTATCATCATCAACCGTGCATAACATCATCAAAAGATTCAGAGAATCTGGAACAATCGCTGTACGAAAGGGTCAAGGCCGTAAAACTCTACTGGATGCTCGTGATCTTCGGGCCCTTAAACGTCACTGCACCTCAACCAGGAATGCCACTGTCAAGGAAATAACAGAATGGGCTCAGGAATATGTCCAGAAAGCATTGTCAGTGAACACAATCCACCGTGCCATCCGTCGTTGCCAGCTGAAACTCTACAGTGCAAAGAGGAAGCCATTTCTAAGCAAGCTCCACAAGCTCAGACGTTTGCACTGGGCCAGGGGTCATTTAAAATGGAGTGTGGCAAAATGGAAGACTGTTCTGTGGTCAGATGAGTCACGATTTGAAGTTCTTTATGGAACACTGGGACGCCATGTCATCCGGACCAGAGAGGACGAGGATAGCCCAAGTTGTTATCAACGCTCTGTTCAGAAGCCTGCATCACTGATGGTATGGGGTTGCATGAGCGCTTGTGGCATGGGCAGCTTGCATGTCTGGAAAGGCACCATTAATGCAGAGAACTATGTTCAGGTTCTAGAACAACATATGCTCCCATCTAGACGTCATCTCTTTCAGGGAAGACCCTGCATTTTTCAACACGATAATGCCAGACCACATTCTGCAGCAATCACAACATCATGGCTACGTAGGAGAAGGATCTGGGTACTGAAATGGCCAGCCTGCAGTCCAGATCTTTCACCTATAGAGAACATTTGGTGCATCATAAAGAGGAAGGTGCGACAAAGAAGGCCCAAGACGATTGAACAGTTAGAGGCCTGTATTAGACATGAATGGGAGAGCATTCCTATTTCTAAACTGGAGAAACTGGTCTCCTCTGTCCCCAGACGTCTGTTGAGTGCTGTAAGAAGAAGGGGGGATGCCACACAGTGGTAAAAATGGACTTGTCCCAACTTTTTGGGGATTTGTTGACGCCATGAAATTTGGAAACACCATATTTTTCCCTTAAAATGATACATTCTCTCAGTTTAAACTTTGATATGTGATTTGTATTCTATTCTGAATAAAATATTGCCGTTTTTTGCCAACAGCAAAGATAATCTTTGTTTAACCAGTAATTTTTTAAGGGACAGGCACCGGTGAAGTGAAAATTTATCCTTTGAAAACATAAAATTACCCATTTTAATCTGTATTTCTTTAATTTAACACTAAGACTATATCTTAAAACTGCAGGGCACTTGCTGTGAGATAATCCCAGCTCTCATCATGACTCTTTCAAGACATTCTGTCAAATCCCATAGTTAATGTCGGCTTGTATTACCGTTTAAAACTGTCCATAATTGAAAGGTGGATCCATTTATCTGTCAATTACTTGAGGGTGAATCTTCACTGGGGTACATTTTGACATATAGAGTTTGTCTGAAAAGACGATATCTTTCCATCTCTGTAAAATATTAAGTGCTCTCTATGTGTGTGTATATATATATATGTGCGCGTGTTTGTGTACGGGTGTGTATTTGAACGTGACTTCTGTTTAACCAGGCAAATACCTTTTAGGTCACCAGACGTCCCCAGCTAAGGAGGCCTAACTTTGCTAAGGAGGCCCTGCGCCTCAAAACCTAACATGCATGTGTTTGTTAAACTTACACGGCTCCATTACCAACCCTCGCATGAATTTGTATTGCTTTAACATGAATAGTATACATGTTATTTATTTATGTAACTTTTAATTAATAATTCAAATGTTTAAATATTATTATGGTCTACTCTCCTCTCTTGAGTCCAGATGAGAGCTGTCCACACCCCAAAAGACCCTGCAATTTAATTTAATAAAAATAAGAAACACCTCAGCATTTTACCTGAGGTGAAAATTCATAGCATTGATCATTGCATAATCAATAACAAAACAATTCAAATTGAAGATAAATATTATAAAATCAGAAACACAAGTAAAACAGCAAAAAATGATATTGTATTTACACAGTTTAGTGGACACCACAAGGTTAATAATAAAATAATCCTATGTCTAATAGTTATTAGATATGTCAATCTTATTTATCATATCATTATACCATAACATTCATATATATTTTTTTTGTTTACTAGATTGTTCAAGTAACACTCATATCAAGTTGGATAATTTTTCCTCCCCATTAATCATTTAGCATGTGTTCTCTAATGTGGAATAGTTTTCCCCATCTTAAATCATCCTTCTGTCTTTAAGGGACTCTCATAAGAATTGTTTTATACCACTAGTGTATTTTTATTTAATGCTTTTCAGTCTACACCTTAGATTTATCACTGTTTGTCTTTTAAGTTTAATACTTTTGTTAAATAACTATATAAAGAGTGTTCTCTGTCAAGGACACTTAACTTTTATAGAAATATACCATTATAACTTTTTCTAAATCTACTAATACATTTATCACAATATTCCCCAAATACTTTTACCCTGGTTGGTTTAATTTCATAGACGTGTTCGAGTTTCCTCATTGATTTAATTAACTTTCACCTGTAATACTACTAAATTTTGCTAGAAAAATAAAAAACAAGGTCAGACGCACTGGTAGTCGTCCTGTTTATCTAGGCGACCGGGCTCCAGTCTGTGTCTGCTCCAGACACAACGACACGATAATCCACACATGTTACCGTAGTAAATGAAAAACATCTTTGACCTGTCAAATCTCATAGTTTGTTAGATTGACATTTATAACTAGACAATCACTCATCCCAGGACATGCACCATGGACACACTTCTTTCATATCACTTTTCACATCACGTGCACATTTTTGTTTTGACTAGCGTCAGTTTTAGCTCAAGAACACACACTTAGGAGCACCTCCCACATAGATGCACCTCATTCCTTATATTTTATCAGCGTTTCAAGGCTGTAGACGTATACAATACATTTTACCTCTTCTCTAAATATCCCTCAACTGCCTACTCTAAAAACTAACCTGACCCTATTACTACTCTAACAACTTCACACGATCGTCTCCAGGTCTCTCCCGGACCTCTCCTGGTCTCTCCTGGACCTCATCATTTAATCTAGGTGTATATTTTAAAGATCCTCCCGTTTCAATAAGCACTGTTATAACCAACACGTCGATTATCGCTGTGCTCTTTGACCAGTCTGCGTCCAGCCGCAGACCTAAAGGGGACCATCACCAAACAGGATCCCTGGGCCGACAACTTCTTTCAGAGAGTTAGCAAAGCTCTCCACAGGCACCCAAAACCCAGTAGAGCTTCTTCGAACTGTCAAAACGACCCACACCTCTTAACGTTTTCCCGACATTCATGTATTAACGCATTTCTAGTAAACAGCGACTGGCAGTTACACCCGGAACATCTTCGAACTGCACACGCTTTTCGTAAATATTTTACCGTCAGCATAAATGACGTTATAATTTTCAAGCGGGGCTCTAAACCTCCAGTCACGCCATTTGTTTAATTTAATCTAAAATCAAACAAAAGTTCATGTACGGGCTTTTAAATCAACCGGACAATTCTTATTTTCATTGGGAAAATAGCGTTTCACGTGTTTATAACGCTCTCGGACCACTTCCGGTTAGCGAGTTGCTAACGTTTCTGGTCCGTTCTCACGCGTGTCCCAGCGAGAAATGTCCCGTATATAAACTTTTACGTCCGATAAATAAAATAAAAAATCCCGTATTATACTGTAATGTTCTACTGCCTTTTAGTTCACAAAAACTGCGTGCACAAAAACCAAAACCAGAGCAGCCTGACCGTCCTTAAGGGACACGCAGAAATTCGATTTAACAGGTTTCCTGCTTACCTCATGAGATGATAATAGCCGGCTTGTTCAGTCTGCTCAGACTCGGTCACCTGCCGCTGTGTCACCATTAAACAATAAAAAATGAGCTACCACTTCTACAGACGGGAGACTAGATCACGGCACCAACTGTTAAAGACGGGAGCTGGCTGCGGGCCACCGGACCCGGAAACCACCTCCAGCCCACGTCTTTCCCCCTGGCTCGAACCTCACTCAGAAGTGGCAACTCATACTAATCAATAAATCAAGGAAACGTCAATTAAGTTTTATCAATTATATTAAAAAAGGCAGGAAAAGATTACAATTTACAGCGCTGGACTCTCCAGTCTGTGACGCGTTCATAGACCCGGAAGAAGAGCCTCCATGTCCCGTGTCATTAATCATTTATAGGGTCCTAAGACTCTGCCTTCGCAGAAGGGGAGCTCAACCTGTCAGTGTATGAGGGGGCGTGACTAAGTGTGATCTCAGTGGATCTTATGTGGTTATGACGTGTTAGGACATATGAGACGGTGCTTCAAAAGCCTTCTACATGATGTGGCAAGCAGATTAAACTATTCCTTGACTGATATTGAAATCCCAGGGAGACTCTCTTTAGAGTTACTGGCCCAGTTTAACCAAGTCAGAACCAGGTCATAATTTCATTATAATCCCGTCTCTGAGCAGATCAAAACCATAGGCCCAGTCCAAAAATATCGTAACAGTACAAAAAAGAAAGGGCCATTCAACTCTATCAAAAAACTTCTTATTTCTAACAGGAAATCACAGCAAAGTTGGATTTTTTCCCATTTAAGTTAGAGGCTAATCAGATTTACATGTATGAAATTATTTTTAAACTAAAAATCCCTGATTGGCTGATTAAAGGCCTGCTTACCTTTTATGTCAGAGTTTCAGTTTTTAGCCATCTTGGGCAAACTTTGAAAACACAACACAGTCTCTGTTGTGAGATTTAGTAAGATGTATCTCAGCTCAGGATGTTTCTTAAAGCTGACTAGAACATTGAATTTTAACTACAGTAGTCCCTTGGTTATTGCTGGGGATACATTCTGGATCTCCCCCCCCACCCCCCCCCCCGGCAATAAGTGGAAATCTGCGAAGTATGAACAATATATTTATTTTAGTATTTATCATAATTCTCAAGCTACAGAACACATCTGTCTTTAA
>NC_056509.1:7014866-7048480 GCF_014905685.2 Nematolebias whitei
CACAGTCTTGTGACTTCTCGGATTGACTACTGCAACTCCCTTCTTTATGGCCTCCCCAACAAATCTCTCCAGAAGCTACAATTGGTCCAGAACTCAGCTGCCCGTGTCATCACTCAAACCTCCTCCTATAACCACATCACTCCTGTCCTGCAGCAGCTCCACTGGCTCCCGGTTAAATCACGCATCGTCTTCAAAATTCTTCTTCTCGCTTTTAAAGCTATCCACAACCTTTCCCCTCCGTACCTATCTGACCTCCTACACATCTCCATCCCCTCTTGCTCTCTCAGATCCTCCTCTTCACTACACCTCCATGTACCCTCTGCCCACCTCTCCACCATGGGGAGCAGGGCCTTCACCTGCTCTGCTCCTCATCTCTGGAACTCTCTACCCCCTGACTTAAGAAACACCACCTCTCTTTCTATATTCAAGACTGCTCTGAAAACACATCTCTTTAGACTCGCTTATCCTTAACGCTGCTGTATGTATTTTATATTCTTTACGCATTTTATATTCTGTATGTATTGTATATTCTTTACGCATTTTATATTCTGTATGTATTTTATATTCTTTATGTATTTTATATTCTTTATTCCTGTTGATCTTTGTTCTTACTGTAAAGTGTCCTTGAGTGTCATGAAAGGCGCTTTTTAAATAAAATGATTATTATTATTATTATTATTATCTGCTCAGCGGGCAGGCCCACAGGTGCTGGCCTATTTATGGGTAACTCCCGATCGCTCCTCCTGCCTGGAGGAGAGTGTCCTCCCTCCACGGCAGTTTCCACAGGCGCTCTGATAACAGGCGTCGTAGAACCGGGAACCATGGTGCGTTCACGCGCTCGGGAGCCACCAGGAGAGCTATCAATCCCTCCTCCTGAACTTGGTTCAGAAACCGTAATATCAGAGGAGGTGGGGGGAACGCGTAAAGAAGCGTTTTGGGCCATGGGCTGTGAGCAAACACGTCCACCCACAGCGGTGGTTCGTCTCGCGGGCTCAGTGAAAACCATAGTTGACACTGAGCATTTTCTCGTGTCGCAAACAGGTCCACGGCCGCTTGCCAAATTTCTGCCATGTATGGGCCATCAGACCGAAGTGGAGGGTCCACTCCCTGTGACGCGGACCGCCCCTGGACATCACATCTGCCCCTTGTGCAGAACACAGGGGATGTACACTGCTCTGATGGAGAGCAGATTTTGGTGTGCCCAACACAGTACTTTTTTCGCAATGTGTAACATTTGGGCTGAACGCACACACCCCCTGCCGGTTTATGTAAGCAGCAGTAACCTTGTTGTCTGTGTGAATCAAAACGTGTTGATTCTGTAGCACAGGAGCAAAGTGTTGAATCACATTCAGAACCGTGCGACATTCCAGAACGTTTATATGAGCTGTTGTGAGAAAGGCCACAAAACCTCTTCAGCTCGAGATAGCTATGTCACCCCCCAACCTGACATCGACGCATCTGTGAAGACTGACACGTGTGACGTAAGTCTGCTGACGGGGACTCCCTCTGACAGAACCAGGGGGTTTCCCAGTGTCGGAGATCTGTTCTCATAGAGGAAGGAACAGTGATCGTCCGTCTCTTTTGCCTCACCAGATCCATGCGCAGACGAGCAAACCATCTCTGGAGGTGTCTCAGAATTAGCAGGTGTGACATCAACACTTGAGCCTGTGCCGACATGTGAAGTGGTCTGCCCACGATCGCCTTGTTGAAAAACTGACAGGTCCAAATTGGTCTCGTTCCTCAGGTCCGTTTGGGAACCAGGAAGTAACGTGAGTAAAAAAAAAACTGTTTTCCTCTCCGTCGGGAACCCCTGGACTTCTGCCTTTAGGTTTGAGACCTGGTCTAGTGATGACAGGACCGTCTCTAAAAACTCCTCCAAACGGAGGGGGTCGGGCTGCAAGTTGCAACGTGTAACCCCTGCTATCAGCTTGGCCATCCATATGTCTGGCAAGCAAGCTTGCAGCCACTCCGCGTAACGTTCGTGGAGTGGGCGCGCGTTTAGGTGTTGCGTAATATTTTTATGGACGTCAGCCAGTCTACCCCTCCAATTGTCGTCATGCGCCGCGGGAGTGTGTTCCGCGTGACACAAGGCGAGGCTTCCTCGAAAGGGCTCTGAGCGCGCCTCTGTGCCGCGCTTGGGCTTCGGGTTCACATTCATGTTCGAGGTTCATCACCGGGCTCGTCCTGCGACCTCACATTCATGCTGACGTGAGCAGGCGAGCGCTGAGAAGCGGTGAGCGCGCCTTCATCAACGCCGTGCTGTTTGAGTGAAGGCTGCACGTGCCGCAGAAGCACGCGTTTGCTTCAGTGAGGCGCTTGCTGAGAGCGAGGTCTCTCACCGGACCCGTCGTGCGGTCTCACATTTATGCTGATGCGAGCCGGTGAACGCTGGGGAGCTGTGTGTGCGCCTTCATCAACGCAGCGCCGTTTGGATGAAGGCTGCTCACGTCGCGGGAGTGCGCGTTTGACACCGCTTCGATGAGGAGTGTGCAGCTCGGGCTGAAAACGAGTTATTCCACTGAACTCGTTGTGCGGACCACATTCCCTTACGACTGTTGTGTCATGCGAGCGTCTCGCCTTGTTTTGGAGCAATGGTGATTTTGAAAAACCTTTTTTAAAGGCCACCAGCTCATTTCGTGTGGAGGATGTGTGAAGGAGCCAATGTCATGTCATCCGAGCTGACAGACTGGCTTAAAATAGACACTTTCATCATTAAATTGTGTTTTATTCCAAAAGCTTGTGTCATCTTCACACACATCCTCCACAAACCGTCATTTTGAGTCATCTCCTCCTGAGCTCTGAGGTTTGTTGTCCTAGGGCGCCGCCTGTTGGCGATCCCAGGGAAACGTTGAACCTCCGGATGCCGGGGATGTCTGACGGGTGGCTGGCGTAGCGGAATGGGGAGACGCTGTGCAGCCGTGGAACGTCTTGAAAATGGTCCCTAGTTGATGGGGGCCCTCCAACAAAAAAACTTTCTGCAGCTCCTCCAAGAGGAAGGTGGAGTGACGGGCCAGGTGGACCTCTAGAAAAACCTCGTCCTCCGGCTGCGATGCAAGACCAGCAGACAACAAAGAGGCGCACAGGTTGAGGATGACGTCAGCTGCCTTGCAGAGGGAGCGTTACGTCTCCTCCAGCCTCTTGAACGTTGTATGCCAGCAGCGTAACGTATTGTTCGCTGCGGCCACCTGGAACGCACACTGATGAGCTCGGTTGGAGAGCGACGTCACCGTCTGGTTATGCTTACCCGGAGGCGCAGGACGCTGGTCCAACCTGGACATCTTTGCTCAGAAAGCCTCCGCCAGGCTCGGCTCCAGGGGAGCACCGAGGGAATTTCCGCTCGGTGAAACCCCTCCACTCTGATGATGGGCGCGAATGTGGGAACCGGCGCCCATATTCTACCAGGAACAGGCTGCGGCCTCGTCCCAGTAGGACGTCACTGCTGGGAAACGAGGCCAGATGGGATCAGGACGGCGAGCCAGAATGGAGCCCAGAAACCTTCCCGCTAGATCATCCGGTCTGGGCGGGGGAAGGAGAGGGACGGAAAAAGTCCCTTCATGTCAGCCACCTCCTGGATTATGCCGGGCAGCTCCAGAGGAGGGCACCGACGGCTGTGAGCGGTGTGGTCACCGATGCGAAACAAGGTCCGGGGGGGGGGGGGGGGTGAGCATTCGCTCAGTCCCCCTCTTACCGACACTACGCTCTCCAGGAGGGAATGAGCAGCGGGGGCTGCTGCTGACGTCGCCTGTCCTGGAGGAACCATCCAATTCGCTCTGAGAGTCGGCGATAAAAGGAAAATTACAAGATGACGTCGTCCAGCGTGTAGCGACCTGCCACTGAGAAGACTCCTTGGTGCTTACCTTGAAACAAGACTGCTCGTCTGCTGCTCCTCGGGGAGGAGAACTCCCTGGGACGACAGGAGGTTGACGTGGCGGGGCCACAGGCAGTCTTAACAAGGTTGGTCAAGCTAGACAACTTTCCTTCTTCGTTTTTCTGACAGTGCTATTAGCTTGTTGAAGAAAAATGGGAGCCGATTACCCTCTCAACGTAATTTATACAGACCGGGTGGGGCCCACACAGCAGGTGGGCGTGGACTAAATTTTTCAGTGCAATGCTTCGCATGACGGGATAAACCCACTAAGCGACAGCTCTTAAAGGGCGAAGCCTATACGAAATAGAACTTAACCTAATATGAAATATACAGAATTCAGTCTTAACTGTATTGATTCATATTTTCATGTTTAGTAAATCTTTAACAAAATTTCAAAACCTGTGCGAGTTTGCACAAAAACATCTTCTGAACTGTAATTTATAAACCATAAATTGTATCATTTAGAACTGGCTCCAGTTGATGTGTCTCATCTGGTCTCTTCAACCTGTTAAAAAGACAAATTACTTAAAGTTGGTTGAACAACTTGTCTATAAGTTTTAGTTTAATATGAGAAAAAACAATTACCTTTGAGCTGCAGCTGCATCAGAGGTTCTCCCATCCGTTGTGTCATGGTGAAGTTGTGGTGCTGCTTTATCGCAAAAAAAAAAAAACTATGTGAAGGAATAACGTACATTGAAACCAGCGTATTAAAAATAAACCTAAACCCCTCACCTTTCACTGAGCTGTCTGATCATAAATCCTTTGTGATATAGCCGGAGATGGAGAGGGAAATCTTCACAGCCTTTGGGGAAGCCTGGAAGTTTGTTGCAGTGTTCACTCATCGGCTGTTTCGCTTTCATCTTCCGTGAATTTTGTCTTATTTCCAAAATACTCTACCGCAATTTTATTTTACGCTTCTTGTAAACTACTGTGCTCTTGTGAAGCTCTGTCTTCCCCTGGAACATTGTAGGATCTGAAATGATTTTTAAAGATGAAGCACCGGGTTGAATCGCGCTGTCCCCCTCCTCCATGCTAGCAGGCTCCATTCAGATACAGGGAGCTGGCTAACTAGCTTGCTGTATGGTGGCCTACATGGCTCAATTCTACAGTGGCTGAATGGGGAGTAGGAGCGGAAACAATATAAAACTTAAATGCATTTTTAAATCGATTTATGGATCTTTAAAAACGATTCAGAATCGCTAGGACTAAGAATCTAGATTTGTCGAAAAATCTAGTTTTTTCTGCACCCCTAGTTATATCTCATTTATACATCATCTGATCTGAACCAGATTTTGGGTGTGTCATCAGTGAGAACTTCAACACTCATCGATATTGTAATTTAACATATAACTCAAGTGTGTCTCCTATATCATTCCAACAGCTATACCTCAGTAATTTATTATCCGATATGTACCATATTTCAGGTGCATGATCAGTGAGCACTTAAACACACAGTGGTATTGGTGTTTAACATTTCACTCCAGTGCACCCCCTAAGTTTTTCTAACAGTTATATCTCAAGGATACATCATCCGATATGCGCCACATTTAATTTGCGTCATAAGTGAGCACTTCTGGACACATTGATATTGCTGTTTACCTTTTCACTCCAGTGCACCCCCTACATTATTCAAACCCAAAATCTCAGTGATACATTGTCACATCTGAACAAGATTTAATGTGTGTGATCACTGAGAACTTGTAGACACATTTGTGTGTTATTTACCATTTGACTCAAGTGTGCCCCCTAGATTATTCCAACAGTTATATCTCAGTGATACATCATCTGATCTAGACCAGATTTTTGGGACTTCCATCAGTGAGCACTTGAAGACACATTGGTATTGTTGATTCATGACTTGACCTAAGCCTGGCCCACTCAGAAGAAAGTGATAATTATTGGGTGTCTCTTCCAGCTTGTAAGATATAAGACTGAAACCGTATTCGCTAACTGTTGATTACCACATAAGACATGTTGAAAAGCCTATAGGAAGTCCTTAACATTCACTGCAAAACAGGAAGTGACAATAACTCATGTCTGAAAGGTCAGATTTTAGCCAAACTTGTAAGGCTTGCAGCTGGACTCATACTGATATGGGCGGAGGGTGATTTCAAAGATTCGACATATGCGCACCCTAGTGGACGCATGCGGGAATGGCATGAGAGCGTTAATGATGGCAATTGGAAGGCGTTGCTGGAGCTCCCGCGTTCACAGGTGATGTCGAAGATTTGGAAAATGCGCAACCTGGTGAACGAGTGCGGGAAGGCACGACAGCGTTTGCGATGGCGACTGGGCGGAGTAGCTGGATCTCCCACGGTCGCCCTAAGGCCAGAGCGGCGCTTTGCTGTGAGGGCCTTCATTGCTGCTTGCAGCTTTAATTTTTTTTACTCTCACAGCATACATTTTTTGACACTTGTTTTGTGTGCTGACCTAAAGTAATCTCTGTAGCAGTTGTTTCAGATGTGTTTTTGCTTTGAAATTTCAGGTGACTTGAATAATGACTTGATCCTGTGTTTCAGCTTACTTCTGGTGGCAGGTGGCACGGTGCTGAAGATCTGTGACTTTGGAACAGCTTGTGACATTCAAACCCACATGACCAACAACAAAGGAAGCGCTGCTTGGATGGCTCCAGAGGTATTTGAAGGCAAGTATCAGCAGCATTCTCAATGTTAAGCCTTTGATTATTGCCATCTATATTTATTAAATTCAGTTACCACAGATGCATTCAGGGTTTTTCCCCTTTAACTTAACTGTCATTTTTCAACTTAATTGTATCTTAAACTTTTAGCATGGACACGTTAGGTGTTGATTCATCATGAGTCTCTACACTCATCAGCATTATTGATGGTGGTCTCCAAACCTCGGTGCGAAGATGAATGCTTTGATATATGTGCACAAGGAGTCTGATGTATTGCTAAATGATGAGACATACACCTGGCAAATGGGTCAGGAGGAAAGATGATTAAGACCTAGTTATTATTCTGTTTTTGGAGGCAAGCTACCAGACTCAAGTGCAATTAGACAGCTTACCATACTCCTGCCCTCTCTGTGAACTCTACACAACTCATTTGCAAGAGTGTGAAAATCCATAATAAAATCCTTGCGTAGCAGCTTAAAATAGGTTTTCTTTGTGGCTTTTTTATTCTGCAACAGAGACTCAGTAATTAAGCTATACAGGAGTTATTCCTCTGTAACAAATTGCTCCCAAACTTTTATAGTACTTCCTTCTAAAAGAAAAGAGAAAATAAAACTTTCAGGGTTTTTTCACAGACACATCCCTCACTTTAATCTTACATGTGCCTCAGAGAAATATGTTCATTAGGTTATTCTGCTCAACCTATCTGAAAAGTAAAAAGGTCCTAATTGTTTGTGTTGGTTATTCTGTACTTACAGGTAGCAATTACAGTGAGAAGTGTGATGTTTTCAGCTGGGGAATCATTCTCTGGGAAGTGATTACTCGTAGAAAGCCATTTGATGAAATTGGAGGACCGGCATTTCGCATTATGTGGGCTGTGCACAATGGTGAGTCACTGTTTGATTGTGAAGGTCTAGTTGTCAGGTCCTTCTCCGAAGGGCCTGAACTGTTGGGTTGAGTGTCTGAGATCCTTGTAGAAATGGGCCGGGAAAACCCATTAACTTAGCGACACTCCATGTAGTTATTACCTATTCAAATATGGAGGAGAACAGCAGTAGAACATTAATATTACCTGGGGAAAATTGTAACATTTCTTCAACATTTCCTGTTGGTCTCATCAAGATAAGACATCCAGAAGGCTCTGGAGTAGTTTGCAGCTAAATGTGAACTCCATCCATCCATTCGTCCGTCTGACATTGTTCTGACATTGTTTCACAAAATTATTTATATAGAATTTTTTTGTTTACCGGACAAAAAGTGATCGGAGCACGATGTCTTTGACGGCAGATCCTTAGCCAGACTCAACGATGTTCTGTGGTGAGCTCCTCCGATGGAGGTCCTTCACATTTCCTTATTTTTGGGATTAAGTGAAAACTGCGCTTTGCCCAAATGTCTCCCCGATTGTAACGTCCTCTAACGCAGCACAAAACAACCATTGCAATTTACTTCAAGAAAGAAAGAAAAAAAAAGCTGGAGAAAATTAACTACCGGTAAACTGCACTGTGTCTGTATCTGATCAGAAAAAGTCTGATAGGAATTTTTTCGTCTCCAATTCCTGCATGTGTCCAGTTTCACTACTTTTTTGTCTGTCTTAACAGATCTCACTTGTAAATGAGTCTTCTAGGCTCATTGTGACTTATTTGTCTAAATAAAGTTGAATGAATGAATGAATGAGTCAAAACCTTATTGCCATCTCGCCTAGGCATTTCCAAACCTCCACTGGTATGTCATCAGGTCCTACTGCTAGGGGTGCAGAAAAAATTGATTTATTAAAGAATCTAGATTCTTAGTCCTGGAGATTCTGAATCAATGCTAAAGGCCCAGAAATCGATTTTACAATGCGTTTGTTTTATTTTTTTCCATTTCTTCTCATGCACATATTACATATCGCTTTACGTGTCCGCTCGGCCACTGAAACATTTGGCCGTGTAGGCCACCGTACAGCAAGCTAGCTAGCCAGCTTCCTTTATCTGAATGGAGTCTGTTAGCATGGAGCAGGGGGACAGCTTGATTCAACCTGCATCTTCGTCTTTATAAGTCATTTCAGATCCTACAATGTTCCGGGGGAAGACAGAGCTTAACAAGTGCATGGTTGTTTGCAAGAAGTGTAAAATAAAATTGCAGTACAGTATTTTGAAATAGGACAAAATGCGCAGAAGATGAAAGCGAAAGCAGCAGAGCAGCGAGCTCTGCAACAAACTTCCAGGCTTCCCCAAAGGCTGCGAAGATTTCCCTCTCCATCTCCTGCTATATCACAAAGGATTTACGATCACACAGCTCAGTCGAAGGTGAGGAGTTTAGGTTTATTTGTAATACGTTGGACCCAACTACGTTATTCCTTCACATAGTTTTTTTTTTTGCGATAAAGCAACGTCACAACTTCACCGTGAAACAAAAATAAAGTGGGAGACGCTCTGATTAAAGTTACCAGCTGCAGCTCAAAGGTAACTGTTATTTCTCATAGTAAACAAAACTTGTATAAACAAGTTAAACAAAAAACTTAATGTAATTTGTTTTTTTAACAGGTTGAAGAGAGGCCAGATGAGACACATCACCTGCAGTCAGTTCTAAATGATACAGTTTATGGTTTATAAATTACAGTTCAGAAGAGTTTTTGTGCAAACTTGCACAGGTTTTGAAATTTTGTTAAAGATTTACCAAATAGGAATCAATATGGTTAAAACTGTGAAGTCTATATATTTCATATTAGGTTAATGTTCATTCCTGATGAAGCCCTCCGAATAGAGTCATATTAGGTTAAGTTTTAAAAATAGAGCAAATGTTAGTGCAATATGGTTAAAACACAGTGAAGTCTGTATTTTATGTTAAGGTAAAGGTTAACGCACTATGGTAGGCTCAAGCCTTTGTTTACTTTTGTATTTATATATTTCGAATTTTTTGTCTGTGATAATAATAATAATAATAATAATGCATTTTATTTGTTAGCGCCTTTCAAGACACTCAAGGACACCACATTAAAAACACAAAATAAAACAATACAAAATAGCTTTAAAAACACTAAACCAAGAAGAAAATAGCAAAAAATTAAAGTGAGAAGGCTAACTTGAAGAGACGAGTTTTGAGTTGTGATTTGAAGGTCTGAAGGGAGTCATCATTTCGGCTGTTTGGGGGAAGAGCGTTCCAGAGTTGGGGAGCAGAGTGAGAAAAGGCTCTGTGTCCCATGATGCTGAGACGGCTGAGAGGCACGTTGAGGTGGATGGAAGAGGAAGAACGAAGGGAGCGTGAATGGGTGATAATGTGCAGGAGATCGGACAGATAGGGAGGGGCGAGGTTATGGATGGCCTTGAATGTGTACAACAGGATTTTAAATTGAATTCTGAAAGCGACTGGAAGCCAGTGAAGTTGCTGTAAAACTGGGGTGATGGGGTTGCAATGGGGTGGGGGGATAACTATGCAGGCAGCTGAATTTTGAACCATTTGAAGCTTACTGAGTAATTTATATGGCAGACCAAATAGGAGAGAGTTGCAGTAATCAATTTGAGAAATGACCAAACTATGGACCAAGATGGAAGCAGAGTGCGGGGAGAGGGATGGACGGAGACGGTTGATGTTTCGAAGGTGGAAGTATGCAGACCGGGTGATATTATTGATGTGAGAGTGAAAAGAGAGAGTGCTGTCAAGAATGACACCAGACTCTTAACATGAGGGGAGGGAGAAACCATGGAGCTGTCAATGGTGAAGGGAAAACTGTTGACTTTAGATTTGGTGGATTTAGTGCCGATGAGTAGAAACTCTGTTTTATCACTGTTTAATATAAGGAAGTTAGATGTAAACCAGGATTTAATTTCAGCTAACCAGCAAGTGAGGGAGGAAGGAGGAGGTGAAGAATTAAGTGCAGTGGATAAGAAGAGCTGGGTGTTGTCAGCAAAACAATGGAAGTGAATGTTAAATTTACGGAAGATATTGCCAAGTGGGAGAAGGTAGATGATGAAAAGTAGGGACCCCAGGACAGCGCCTTGGCGCACACCTGAAGTGACGGGGGAGGAGTGGGATCTGAATGATTTAAGTTGGATGAACCGAATGCGGCCTGAGAGATATGACTGAAACCAAGTGAGGGGTGTATGGGTGATGCCAGTGACTTGAGACCTGTCCAGGGTGTCCCCCGCCCCTCACACAGTGATTGTTGGATATGGGCACCAGTGACACCCATGACCTGTAAAGGAAGAAGTGGATAAAGGGGATGGATGGATGGATGGATGAATTATTTGTTTCTAGATTTCTACTTATTTATTTTTGAAAAATCCAGGCAGCTAAGCTAATGTGGTAATTTAAGTTACAGAATTTTATGCACTCCTGTATTTATTCCTATTTTTGGTATAAATATAATATGATGCAAAAAGATTTGATACAGTAAGGAACCTAAAATTATTGTTTTAAATAAATGTTCTATTTGTTTACATTGTTGTGTAATCTTTTCATCTTGTCAGTTACATAATTGAAACAAAATGTATGACCATTTCAATAGAAAAATTGTTTCTGAATCGAAAATCATTTCTGAATCCCGCCCCCCCAAAAAGATTTTGAATCGAATCACGACACCAAGAATCGAAATCGAATTGAATCGCCAGACACTGAGAGATTTGCTCCCCTACACTGCCTTCCCCTTCTTTATTCTTTTCAGAACTTTCTGAACACCACCCTCACTAATCTTTCCCACTGCCTGGCCCACGGTTTCTATGACCTGTACTCTTTATTCCCTTTCATTCTGAATGGATGGATTGATGTACTTAAATCAAGAGGAAGCAGGAGATTTTGTTACTTTTTTTTTGTGTTAACTTTTCTTATCATTAATATCAAATGATTTGTGTGACTTATAATTTCATTTTTTATTTTCTTTCAGGAACAAGACCTCCACTGATCAACAATTTGCCCAAACCCATTGAGAGCCTGATGACTCGCTGCTGGTCTAAAGACCCCTCTCAGAGGCCTTCTATGGAGGAGATATTAAAGATAATGTCTCATCTAATGAAGGTAGTATTCTGTCAATCCACATTTCTTACACATTCTTAAAGTTGTTTTTTTATTAAACTATATGTTGTAATCTACTTATCAGACTGGTGTAGAGCTAAATAGAATTCCAAGGTTTTGGGATTTTTTTTGTCCTTGCATAACCATCAGCAGGAATTAACTCACTGAATTTCCCAAAATTCAACTATGAAACATTCATCCTATGTCTAAATTGTAAGTAAGTCAAGATTAGGGCTGGGCCATATATTATTTTATTTTATTTGTTTATTCATTCATTCGGTGAAAAGAAACAAAATAAAACATTCATCAAAAAGAAAAAAAACATTGAATGAAAAGGGTGCAGAAAGAAGAAAAAAATTCTTATATCTGCCCCTTATTTAAAAAAATTATAAAATAACTACAAAAAACAACCTACGCTAAAACAATCTCCAAATCGAAAACAAAAAACATCAGGCATCCATCACCTGGTATCATACCTTCCCAACAACTTCCTGTTTAAACATATAAATTGTTTTAGAAATTTTGATGGTGATATCAAGGCAATTCCACAATCCTATTCCCTGAATTACAACACAGCTCCTTCAGACTAGTTCTAGATAGAGGTTTTACAAACATTTCCATTCCCTTAAGGTTATAATGACTCTTTAGCAAATTTTAATTGAATATTTGGGGGTAATATTTTTATGAGCTTCATACACGACTTGTAAAATACTATATTCAACCAAATCATCACATTTTAATAATTTCAACTGATGAAATATTTTTTGGGTGACCATAGCACTTCCTACTAATAATTATTATAGCTCTTTTTTGTAAAATGAAAATAAGGTTTGTAATTGTTTTGCATGCTTTTCCCCAAACTTCACTACAATAAATTAAATATGGAACAATCATTACATTATACAATATATATGCACACCTTTGTCATTCAAAAACTATTTTACTTTATACAGTAATGCAATTGATTTTGCTATTTTTATTCTTAAGTAAATTACGAGATTTACATGTCTCATTTTTCATGTTCGCATTAATAGCGACACCCAAAAATTTTATTTCATTAACTCTATAAATTTCAATACTGTCAATTTTAAATGGGACTTCGATAAATTTCTTTATATTACTAAATATCATGTAGTTTGTTTTTTACAAATTTAATGATAACTTATTAAGTTGGAACCAAGTTTGTATTTTTACGAATTCTGCCTGTATCATCTCTAACATCCGTTCAATATCTTCACCTGAACAAAAAAATGTGGTATCATCTGCAAATAAAACACACTTCAAAAGCCCTGACACATCAACCAGATCATTCACATACAAAATAAATAACTTTTGTCCCAACACAGAGCCCTGAGGAACTCCACATCCATTAACACAAAATTCAGATCTTACATTGTTTACTTATACAAACTGTCTCCTATTATTTAAATAACTGGATAGCTTCAACTTGACCGGGGGGACGGACAGAGACATGTCCTATCATGCGCAGCGCGCTGTTTAAACCAACAGTTTTACAGTTTTAGAGCAGGGTGTGGGAGAGGAGAGACAGAGTCGCGTCTCAGCTGCGCACTGTCTGAACCAACAGTTGTGTGTGTGTGTGTGTGTATGGGGGTGGGGGTGAGAGACAGACACACATCTGAGCCGTGCGCTGTTTGTACCAACAGTTTGAGTGGCGGGGGTGCTTTCAGCATGAGGGTTCAGCATGAGGGAAGAGGCTGACTTTAGCTATTTAGCTAGCACACCTGCATTGTGAGCCACTAGTTTACCATACCATACCATTTTATTTATAGAGCACTTAAAACAACGACAAGGCCAACCAAAGTGCTGTACAGACAGAACAACAGGCAACACACAAAGCAAAATACAAAATGAAGTAAATCAGAAATATAGACATAAAAACGATGCAGATAATGACGACTAACCAGTGTGAAGGATACAGGTTCAAAACACAGATCATCTGGTGTTGAAATCTACCGAATAGTAGTGAGTTTTTAAACGGGACTTGAAAACCGAGAGGGAGGGGGCCTGTCTGACAAGCAGAGGTAACTCGTTCCAGAGTCTTGGTCCTGCTACTGAGAAGGCCCTATCACCTCTGCGCTTAAGACGAGTTCCTGGAACTGTGAGGAGCAACTGGTCCGCTGACCTCAGGGAACGTGGTGGGACATACAGTTATAGCAGATCTGAGAGATGGGGGGGGGTGGGGGGACTGTTCAGTGATTTGTAGACATACAGGAGTATTTTGAACTGGATTCGAAAGTGAACCGGTAACCAGTGCAGTGAGGCCAAAACTTGTATAATGTGCTCTCTTTTGCCTGTACTGGTTAAAAATCGGGCTGCTGCATTCTGGGCCAGTTGTAGTCGTGCAATGTAGGTCTGACTATTACCAAACAGGAGCGAATTGCAGTAATCAATCCTAGATGTAATGAATGCATGTATTACTGTCTCCAGGTTATTTCTGGACAATATGGGCTTCAGTTTAGACAGCCGCCTCAGTTGGAAGGAACATGATTTTACAATCATGTTTACGTGACTGTTAAGTTTCAGGGAAGGGTCCATTATCACTCTCAGATTAGTGACTCTTTGTTTTTCTGCCAGGGTTAGAGCGGAGAAGTCGATGCAGTGGTTTGTGATCGTGTCGTTGGGAGGGAACAACATGACTTCAGACTTCTTTTCATTGAAACTCAAGAAATTTAAAGCCATCCAGTCCCTGATGTCAGCCAGGCAGTCGAACAGAGGTTGAATAGAGCATGTACCATTGTGTCTTAGGGGGAAGTAGATTTGACAGTCATCGGTGTAGAAGTGGAAGGGCATGTTGTGTTTCCGGAAAATAGCACCAAGCGGCAGCAGGTTTAAAGAGAATAGGAGGGGACCCAGGATGGACCCCTGCGGTACCCCCCCACCACCACCACCACCACCACCATTTAAGCTCTGTCGCTGCAGAACTAAAATCCTTGATGGAGACACAAAAGGATCAGTCAGTGAGGTAAGATCTGAACCAATTGAGGGCTGACCCTGTGATGCCCACCCACTGCTCTAACCTAGCAATGAGGATCTCATGGTCAATGGTGTCAAAGGCGGCTGTGAGGTCCAACAGGACAAGCAGCACAGAATCACCGGTATCAGTGGTTAAGAAAATGTCATTGAAGACCTTCAGCAGGGCAGTTTCAGTGCTATGGAGAGGTTTAAAGCCAGATTGGAATAACTCTAGGATAGCGTGACCCTCTAGGAAACACTTCAACTGGGACTCAACTATTTTCTCCAGTAGTTTCAAACAAATAGGAGTCTGGAGACAGGCCGGAAGTTGGATACGACAGAGTGGTCAAAGTTTGTTTTTTTCAGGAGAGGCTGAACAGCAGCATGTTTAAAGGTTTTTGGCACCACACCAGTGGATAAACTACTGTTTACTATAGCCAGAATGGACGGACCTAGAGTAGGAAATACCTCCTTTAGTAATCAAGGGGGTACCACATCAAAGGGGGAACCATACGGTTTCAAGCTGCACATGACTTGCTCTAGAGAAGATGGAGTGATGGGTTCAAAATGATCAAATGGAGCTACAGATTGAGGTGGAATGGATGGGTCATGAGTTTAAGGGGAAATGAGAACCCGGGTGGTCGCAATTTTTTCCAAAAAGAAATGTAGGAAGTTGTTGTACAGCTCAGTTGAGGCTTCCAGAGGTGATGGTTCAGTGAGGTGGAGAACAGAGTTTAGGGTGGAGAAGATGACACGGGTTGCGAGAGTTTGAGGTAATTATATCAGAGAAGTATTTTGATTTAGCAGCTTTCACTGCTTTCTGATAACAGCGCCAACTCTCTTTAAGTATTTGAAAAAAGACCTTTAGCCTGTCTTTCCTCCACTTGTGCTCCGCCTTTCTGCATTGCTGCCTAACGGCCTTGGTGATGTCACTTAGCCATGGTTCTGCTCTGAGTTTTGATTTTTTGGCTTTAACAGGTGCAACATGATCCAGAGTCTTTAAGCAGACAGAGTTGAACTGGGATGTCAGCTCCTCAGTGGTGGTGAGAAACACCAGGGGCTGAATGATCATTTCAGAGTTATAAACATCAGTGAAACGTGCGGCAGTGAAGTGGTTAATGGCCCGGCTACTACGTGCAGGAACGCACGGCTTAGGAGTTAGATGGGGGAGGGTGAACTCAAACCGGATTGGCATGTGGGCTGAAAAAACATTATCACCAATTTCAAGATTACTAACAATCAAATCATGAGTTAAAACAAGGTCCAGTGTATGTCCGCGCTCTTGGGTGATACCGTTTACACGATGAGTTAAATTAAATGAGTCCAATAGATCTAAAAAGTCCTTAACCAAGGGCTTCTCCTGACAGCATGCATGCAAATTGAGGTCCCCAATAATGAAAACAAGCTCATATTTTCATGTGATTTCAGCCAAGAAGTCAGAAAACTCATTTATGAAATCCTTAGATCGAGGTGGGCGGTAGATGAGTGCAAATAACGTCGGAGGCGAATGGCTGAGTTCAAAGACGCTCAGCTCAAAGCTGGCATGGGAAACTGGGATGGGCAGTTGTTTACAGTCAAAAGCTGGTTTGAATATTGTTAATAATCCACCACCGCGCCGGCCTGATGGCCACGGGGGGTTAAAATACAGACAGTTTGGTGGCAATAATTCCATCAAGGCGCTGGACTCACCTGGAGACATCCAAGTCTCTGTGATGCAGAAAAAGTTCAACTCGTACACTTGAAAGTAGTCCCTGAGGATAAAAGTTTTGTTGGTAACAGATCTTGCGTTGATCAAACACATCCAGATACTGTCCAAAGTGGAGCCAGCAGTGAAGTTTGCACGCATCAGTGGCCGCGGGTTAGCTGAGTGGACCAGAACCGAGTCGACGATGTTGGACTTTACTTCGAGATAATCAATAGCTGATTTACTGCAGGTAAATCAACGTTCTTAATAATGTTTGCTTGTATTTACTTCAGTTACAAAACAACCAAATGCGTTTTTATTTTTATTTTTCCTAAAAGAAGAAGAAGCTGTCCTTCCACCAGGTGGACCGGTTCTGAACGAGGCTCGGCCCAGGTGCAGTGCAGCAGGACGTTGAAGAGAGAGATGTTGGATTAACTATTTATTTAAAATTCCCCTCAGTTCTTAATAATAATAATAACAATAATGCCATCACAATGTCAGCACTGTATGTTTCCATACAATGGCGAAATTAGTCTCTGCATTTAACCCATCCACCACCAGGTGGTGCAGTGGGCAGCTATTGAAAGCGCCCGGGAGGCATTTTGGGGATGAGGCGTGCTGCCCAGAGACGCCACGTGATGTGCAGTGACTGGGGATCGAACCTGGGACTTTCGGGTCCCAAGCCGGCTGCCCTGCCTCTACACCATCTCGGCCCCCTAATAATCAGTGATTAATAACGATAAAATCAGCAGTCATGAACTTGTGACTGATAATAAATATCTCACACTGCGACTGCATGCAGGCAGGTGTGAGCTCAAAAGAGAGGCTCCATGAAACAAATGATAATCATTCTGTCAGAACCCTGAGAACAGAATGGGTCATGGAGAAAGTAGAAACATCACGTAGATAAAAACGAATAAATGAACATGGCGATGACCAGGCAGCCGCCATACAAATATCCTCCACTGTCATCCCTCTATGCAGAGCCATGGAGGATGAAGACCCTTTGGTGGAATGCGCTGAGATTCTCTGGAGGATCCAGTCCAGATGAACTGTAAGCTTCAGAAATAGCCTCACACAACCAGTGTGACAGGCGCTGGGTGGATAGAGGACGTCCTTAAGAGCTGTCCCAGTAATGCACGAACATGCTTGTCAGACTGGCCCCCTCCCTCTTGGTTTTCAAATCCCGTTTAAAAACCCACTACTATTCAGTAGCTTTCAACACTAGATGATCTGTGTTTTGAACCTGTACGCTCCACACTGGTTTGTTGTCATATTTATTATCTGCATCGTTTTTATGTCTATATTCTGATTTACTTCATTTTGTATATTGCTTTGTGTCTTGTCTGTTGTTCTGTCTGTACAGCACTTTAATTGGCCTTGTCGCTGTTTTAAGTGCTCTAAATAAAATGGTATGGTATATGCTGAAAACGGCGCAGTGCGGCCGTGTGCATGAAAGCATGAAAAATGCGCGCACGGGCCAGAAGGAGGTGAGATGTTGCTTCCTCCTCAGAATTATGAGGAAAATGATAAAACCCATCCAAGGTTATCACTCTCGATCTGAATGAGCTTGTGATGTTTTTCAGAGCAGGGATAAAACGCAGTGCAGCTGACCTGCTGTTAGCTTGAATTCTGAGACATGAGGAAGTAACAGAGAGAGCAAACAAACACTCACTCTCTTTGCCGACGTCAGAACTAACAGCAGGGCTGTTTTAATGACAGAATTTAAGTGAAACCTGATCTAAAAATCTCAGAATGAGCTTTGATCAAAGCGTGCAGGACCATCATTAGGTCTCACTGTGAAGCTAGTGGACGTGACACCGGTCTGTGTCTCCGTACACCTTTCAGGAAAGCTTCATCAACCGGTGATTAAAAACTGTTCTGTCACCGAAGCCCTTGTGACAAGAAGAAATAGCTGCAGCATAAGTTTTAATTGTGCTGAACGCTAGATCTCTGTCCATCAGCTGCTACAGAAAGGACAGCATGCCACCTAGTGGCCATGAGATGTCTCCACACCTTTCTCTGCACACCAGCGCTGAAAAACTGTCCACTTGATGTGCACAACGTTTTGGTGGAAGCAGCCCGTGCGCCCTGAACGTACGCACTACATCCTGTGGGAGACCCATCTTTTCTAAACTGATCTGTTCAACGGACAGACCCAAAGATGCTGACCTATTTTTGGATAACTCCTGATCGCTCTTCCTGCCTGGAGGAGAGCGCCCCCTCACAGCAGTTCCCACGGCTGACATGATATCAATCGCTGCAGACTCTGGAACCACGGAGCGCATATGCGTTGGGGAGCTACGAGGATGACTGACGGTTCTTCCTCCCGGACACAGTCCAGGGTCCGTGATATCGGCAGGACTGGAGGGAACGCATAAAGAAGCATTTTTGGCCACGGGCTGTGAGCGAAGGCGTCCACTCCTAACGGTGGGTCGTCTCGTGGGCTCATTGAGAACCATAATTGACACTGGGCATTCTCCCATGTGGCGGACAGATCCACTGCTGCTCGGCCAAACCTGCTCCAAAATCAGAGAAATCAGCTCGGGATGGAGGCTCCAGTCTCTGTGGAGGGTACCGCCCCTCGACATGATATCTGCTCGCCTGTTCAGGACGCTGGGAATGTACACTGCTCTGATGGAGAGCAGGTTTTTGTGTGTGCTCAACACAACAGCTTATTCGCGATGCATAACAGTTGGGCTGAGCACATGTCTCCCTGACTGTTTATGTAAACTGTCGTCACTTGTTGTCTGTGTGGATCAGAACATGCCGATCCCGTAGCAGGGTGCAAATGCTGAGTCACATTTCAGACCGTGAAACATTCTAGCACATTATATAAAGCGACATGTGGTCCAGCCATTGTGCTGCCACTGCTTGGAACAGACACATTCCTCCGAGCTTGACAGGAACACGTCTGTGAAAACTGAGACGTGCGGCGTAGGCCTGCAGATGGGAACTCCCTCTGACAGAATGAGAGGGTTTCCCTAGTGATTCAGATCGGTTCTCATGGAGGGGGGCACAAAGATGATCCACCTTTTCTGGTGCACAGGATCTATGCGCAGGTGGGTGAACCATCTCTGAAGGCATCTCATGTGAAGTAGGCCCAGCGGAACCACGATATGGGCTGCTGACATTGTCCCAGGAGTCGCATGACAGGCAGAACTGTCACTATGCTGCAGAGTTTGACACGGCGGAGCTGAGTTTGACATGGAAGAGCTGAGCTGATAGAGCTTCGGCTCTCAGCTGTGATAAACGGGCTCTCATTGTAGTTGAGTTAGCTCCACTTCCAGATAAACAATCATCTGGGATGGACAAACGGAAGCTTTTCCCAGTTTATAGAAACTCCAGGATTAGCAGGTGGAACACTAGCATTTTGGTCTGTGCGACAGCTTTGTAGTAGACCGAGCTAATAAGAGCAGATCGTCCAGATAAAAAGAATTCTCATTCCTGCCATGTGTAATGACTGCAGAGCCGTCTCCACGCATTTCGCGAATGTGCATGGGGTGTTTCAGAATGATGGAAATGTGAAATATGCGCTCTTCAGATCTATGGAGGTGAAAACAGTCATTCTGGTGAAGTTCTCCAGCAGCTGTTTGTCAGCATGTGGAATTGTCTCCCCATGATCGATTTGCTGAGCATGAACAGGTCGAGAATGGTCTTATCCTTCAGGCGTGAATCGTGACATATCCCCACCTCAAGGGACGCCTCCTGGCGTCCCACCTGGCTGATCGGGATGATCGGCGTGAAAGGCAGCGATGAGGGGTTTGTCCAGGATGTGACGAGAGGGAACCCAGGAACGTTCCTCAGGGCCATACCCCTCCCAATCAACCAGATATTGAAGGCCCCGACCCCTCCTCCTAGATCGGAGGAGGCGATGGACGGTGTAAGCAGGGGAACCGTCGATCAGACGGGCGGGTGGGGGGGAACGAACAGGGGAGTGAAATTCAGATGTTACTACGGGTTTAATGCAGGAGACGTGGAAGGTGGGGTGAAAACACGAAGCGACTTGGGAAGGGTGAGACGTATAGAGACCGGGTTAATGATCTTGGAAATGGGGAAGAGACCAATAAAACGGGGGGCGAGTTTGCGAGACTGTGCCTTGAGGGGAAGGTTTTTGGTGGAGAGCCAGACGTTTTGGCCCACCGCGTAGGTGGGTTGACAAGACCTACGGTGATCAGCTTTCCTAATGTAGTTCGCCGTGGTCTTGAGCAGGGCTCGTCTGGCCCTTCTCCAGGTCCTCTGGCATCTGAGGGCCGCCAGGTGAGCCGAGGGGACCACAGCCTCGCGTTCTTGAAGGGAGAGGACGGGAGGTTGAAAACCAAAAACAACGTAAAAGGGGGAGAGACCAGTAGCTGAGGAGGGGAGGGAATTGAGCGCGTGCTCAACCCAAGGCAGAGAGAGGGACCATTTATCAGGGTCCTTCTGACAGAGGAGTCGCAACTTGCCCTCCACCTCCTGGTTGGCCCTCTCAGTCTGTCCATCAGTCTCAGGGTGAAAACCAGAAGAGAGGCTGATGGAGATACCTAAAAGGTTACAGAATTCCCTCCAAAAGAGGGAAATGAATTGAGGACCTCTTATCGGACACAATGTTCAGGAGAAGCCCGTGGAGTCTAAACACCTCACGGGCCATGATGTGGGCAAGCTCCTTAGAGGAGGGAAGTTTGGAGAGAGGTACAAGACGGATCATCTTAGAGAATCGGTCAACAATCGTGAGAATGACCGTATGACCCTCAGAGTTCGGGAGGCCGGTTACAAATTCCATCCCAATATGGGACCATGGACGATTGGGACAGGGAAGAGGGCGAAGTAGTCCCGCGGGAGGACGCCTAGAGGTCTTAGACTGGGAGCAGAGGGGGACAAGAACGCACAAAGGATTTAACGTCCTGAAACAAGGTGTCCCACCAGAATTGTGCCCGGACCACCGCAAGGGTCTTGGTAAGCCCTGGGTGGCAAAACAAACGGGAAGAGTGACAAAACTCTAAAACTTTCTTAATCATTTCAGGAGGAACAAACAGACGATTGTCAGGGCAATTAGGAGGAGGAGGACGAGACCGACAGGAGGTTCTCAGGTCAGCCTCTAGTCGAGTCTTGGCCAGGCGGGTAGTTTTTGGCAGGATGAAGCTCTCCTCCTCCACAGGTTGAGAGGAGTCACCCTCAAAAAGGCGAGAAAGAGCGTCCAGCTTGACGTTTTTCTCTCCCGGACGGTAGGACAACGTGAAATTAAAGCAAGAGAAAAAGAGTGCCCACCTGGCCTGACGGGGGTTCAACCGGCGTGCTGACCTGAGATACTCCAGATTCTTGTGATCCGTCCACACCTGGAAGGGAAATCTGGAGCCCTCCAGCCAGTGGCGCCACTCCTCCAAGGCGAGTTTAACGACCAGCAACTCCCGATCACCCACGTCGTAGTTGCGTTCAGCAGCAGAGAGGCTCCTAGAAAAGAAGGCACAGGGGTGAAGACGCCCCTCTCTGCTGCGTTGGCTGAGTATAGCCCCCACCCTGGTGCTGGAGGCATCAACCTCGACAATGAAGGGTTCCTCTGGATTGGGGGCCTGAAGGATGGGAGCGGATGAGAACAGGGCCTTGAGTTTGTTAAACGCCTCTTCGGCGACTGGGGACCAAACAAAACGGGACTTAGTGGAGGTCAGTGAGTGGAGAGATTTGGAGATGAGGCTGTATCCCTTAATAAACCTGCGGTAGAAATTAGCAAACCCCAAGAACCTTTGAAGTTGTTTGCGGTCCTTGGGGTTTGGCCAATCTACAACAGCCGCAATCTTGTTACGGTCCATCTCCATCTTGTTTGGAAATATAACAAAACCTAAGAACGATGTGGATGATACATGAAAGTCACATTTCTCTGCCTTAACATAGAGTCCGTTCTGTAAAAGACGGGTAAGAACAGCACGGACCTGTTTGCGATGAGTGGGGAGATCTCTAGAAAAAATGAGGATGTCATCTAAATAAACAAAAACAAACTGATTGACCATATCTCTTAACACGTCGTTGACCAGACTCTGAAAAACAGCAGGTGCATTGGTTAACCCAAAAGGCATGACCAGGTATTCATAATGTCCAGTGGGGGTGTTAAAAGCTGTTTTCCACTCATCCCCCTCACGGATACGAACTAAGTGATAAGCATTACGCAGGTCAAGTTTGGTGAACACATTGGCCCCTTGCAGAAGGTCAAAAGCAGAGTTCATGAGAGGTAACGGGTACTTGTTTTTGACAGTAATCTTATTCAGCCCACGGTAATCTATGCAGGGGTGGAGAGAGCCATCTTTTTTACCCACAAAGAAGAAACCCGCCCCAGCAGGAGAAACGGAGGGTCTGATGATGCCAGCTTGGAGAGATTCGTGGATGTAGTCCTTCATGGACTGCTGTTCAGGGGCAGAAAGAGAATAGAGGGCGCCCCTAGGAGGTGTGGAGCCAGGAAGGAGGTCAATAGGACAATCTTAAGGCCGGTGGGGAGGCAGAGATGTGGCCCGAGCCTTATTAAAAACCTCCTTGAGATCATGGTACTCGGAGGGAACCTTAGCTAGGTCAAGGTAGAACTCCTCCGAGGGCTGAAAAGAGTCTTTGGACACGACAGCGTCCATTAGGCAGGAGGACAGACACTCCTCTGCCCAACCCAGAATCTCCCCCTTTCTCCAGTCAATGTGTGGATTGTGTTTCATAAGCCAGGTGGCACCTAAAACCACCGGAGATTGAGGGGAATTAATCACGAGGAAGCTGATAGTCTCTTTATGGTTACCCCCCAAGTGAAGAGTGATGGGCTCCGTAATTTGTGAGGAAGAGTTCAATGGGTGCCCGTCCAGAGCCACCACCAGAATGTTTACTGGATGACTCCAGTACACTGATACCCGCGCGGACAGCAAACTTATAGTCCATAAACTCAGTATCAGCCCCAGAGTCAATAAACACTTTTACATGAGTCGAAGACTTACCCGGGATGGAGAGACTAGCCTGCTGGATGATGGATGAGGAGAGTTCAGACGACAGTGTTTTGCTCAGTAAACATCTCCTCACGTTTACTGAGCGAGACCTTTTACCGGGCACAAAGAGATGATATGTCCTGATCCACCACAATAGAAACACAGACGCCCCCTCCGCCGTCTCTCACGTTCGGCGGGAGTAAGTCGACTACGACCCAGCTGCATGGGTTCCTCTGTGGTTAGAGAAGAAGAAACAGAAGAAAACAGAGGAACCTTAACCTCCCTAGGAGGCTCACTAACCATCGGGGTGGTCGGTAGAGAGCGCGACCCTCGCTCCCTCGACCGCTCGACCAACCGAAGGTCCACCCTGGTGGCCATGTCCTCCAGGTCTTGAAGGGAGTCTGGGTATCGTTTAGTGGCAAGACCGTCCTTGATGTTCTCATTAAGACCTCGGTAGAAAGCATCGGTGAGCGCTTCCTTGTTCCAATAACTACCTGAGGCGATAGCATGAAAGTCTATAATGTAGTCTGTTACTGGACGGTTACCTTGACGGATGGCGAACAGGCGTCTGGCGGCTTCTCTCTCAGGGAGGACTGGATCGAAAACACGACACAGCTCCTTTGCAAAAGTCTGAAAAATATAACAGTTTGGGGAGTCTCGTTGCCATTCGGCGGTTCCCCACCTCTTGGCCTTGCCAGAGAGGAGGGAGATCGTGTAAGCTACCTTCGACCTCTCAGTGGTAAAACACGAGGGCTGCAGCTGAAAATGAATCTCACACTGAGTGATGAAGGGTCTGCACTGACTGGGTTCCCCAGAGAACAGCTTGGGGGAAGCAAGACGAGGCTCCCGATCAGGTTCAGAACAGGTACGAGGGACAGCAGAGTCCTGGTTAGTGTGAAGTGGTGTAATAGTCTTTAACATACGTACAATGTCTTCCATACCTGACTCAAGTTTATTAATAGCACCCTCGACACCAGAGCGCCAGTCAGCAGAAGGTGAGTGGTCCATATTGGCCAGATAGTTCTGTAACGAACCCCCAAATGTCTGGACCAAAATCACCACAAACACCAAGGCTCAGGTTCAAAAGTTTATTTCTTGGTGGACCTTGCCTCTCAAAGAGAATCTGGCTCTGGTGTCGATCTCAGGGTAAAAGACTGGAACGAGTCTAAGGACAGGGAGAGAACGGTTAGTGGCCTGACAGGAGACAGAAGCAAAAGTCAGGATACGGAAATCACTAACCGTTACTCTGTCAGGAGGGGGTTCAGAGGAGCTGAGAAGTTCCAGCCTGGTGGGATCGCTGCAGGGGGGATGGTCCTGGTGAGAGGAGACAGCCAGCTGCAGTGAAGAGCTCAAGGATGGATGGGAGGAGACGACACACTGGTCCGTGAGGTGTGAGGCGAAGTCAATCAGGCGAGGGTCAAAACCGGAGATCAGAAGAGCGTCAGTCCCAAGCAGGAGCAGGCGAGGAGGCAGTGTGAAGGAGGCGTAGGTCGGTGCCGATGAATGGAGGCGTAGATCCGGTGAGGAGCGGTCTGGAGGCGAAGTCAGGTGAGCGAAAGTCCCTGAACGGGAAGTCAGCACGAGGAGGCGAAGATACATGAACCAAGGAGCGGGACAGGAGCAAGGAATGCAAAAAAAACTGGACAGGAGGGGAACTATGAAAAAACAAAACGCTACAAGGGAAACCAGAAATTATGAGCGCGGGATAACTACTTGCAGGAAAACTGTGTTCAACTATCTGGCACTCACCCTGTGTGCAGGTCAGGTTTATAAAGGGTGAAGCGACAGGTGCGTTTAATGAGAGGTAATCAGTGCAGCGTGTGCTGAAGAGAAGACAACCTTAAACCCACATGCAGCCAGAGGAGAGGAGATCAATGAGTGCTGCAGAAAAGAGAATCTCAACCCCAAACCTAAATAAAAAGAGGAAGGTAAAGAAAAGAAGGTTTACAGACACCAAGCAGTGAACAGAGTGAAAAAGATTCGACTCGAACAGGCGTGAATCGTGACACTGGGACATTGTGTTTAGAAAATAAACGTCTCAGTTTCTCTGATACTCTTGCAACATATGGAATGACCACTGGGTCAAAGGGAGTTTTTCCTTTCCACTGTTGCCACTGTGCTTGCTCAGGATGGGAGACTGCAACGAAGCCAAGATTCAACTTGTTTGCTGGATTCCTTAGATAGAGAACTTTACTAATTGGCTTTTATGTATGTGAATGTTTCTGTAAAGTGCCTTGAGACAACTTTGTTGTGATTTGACGCTATATAAATAAACTAAATTGAATTGAATTGGTCTGGCTCTGGGTTCCTCCTTTTCACCTGATGGCTGACTGGAGTCCTGTTTGAGATTCTTCTCTGCTTTCAGGAAGGCCCAGTTAGGAAATCCACATTGCTCTAGAGCCTGTCTTGTGTAGGATTTCTCCTTCTGCCTGGCTCCCGAGTTAGTGGGAACACTGTCTGCTCTGTGGTACAGAGTCCTGATGACTCCTAACTTGTGTTCCAAAGGGTGATGGGAGTCAAACTGCAAATACTGGTCTGTGTGGGTGGGTTTGTGGTACATCTCAGTTTGCAAATGTCCTCTTATCAGAGACTGAGACCTCACAGTCCAAGAAAGCCAACCTGCCATTTTTTACATCTTCTCGTGTGAACTTGATGTATTTATCCACAGAGTTGATGTGGTCAGTGAAATGTTGGACTTCCTAGATGTAATTTTAACCCAGGTGTCATGAACATACCTGAACCAATGACTTGGTGGTGTCCCTGAAAAGGCTAAATTTTCTACCTTCTCCATGTACAGGTTGGTAACAATAGGAGAAACTGGAGACCTCATAGCACACCCATGTTTCTACTTATAATATTGGCCCCATATATGAAGCATGTTGACTGCAGGCACAGCTTCAAGAGGTGACACGGTTGCTCTGTGGAAACTGTGGAATAACTTGTTTTTTTTTCGAGCTGCATGCTTTTCACCGCAGCGGTGTCAAACGCGCGCTTCCGCGACGCCGGCAACGTTCACTCAAATGGCGCTGCGTTGATGAAGGTGCGCACACCTCTCCCCAGCGCTCGCTGGCTCGCATCAGCATAAATGTGAGACCGCAAAACGATCCCAGCGAGAAACTTCGCCCTCAGCAGGAGCGGCACGCGTCTCACCGCAGCAGGTCAAACGCACGCTCCAGCGGCGCGAGAGCTTTCACCCAAACTGTGCCGCTTTGATGAAGGTGCGCTCACCTCTCCTCAATACACGCCGGTTCACATCGACATGAATATGAACCCGCAGCCTGAGCGCGGCACAGAGGCGCGCTCAGAGCTCTTTTTTTAGATAGCCTCGCCTTGGGTCACGTGGAACATACTTCCGCGGCGCATGACAGCGGTCGAGGCTGTAGACTGGCTGACGTCCGTAAGAAACATGACACACCATCTAAACGCGCGCCCACTCCACGAACGTTACGTGGAGTGGCGGCGGACATGCTGACCAGACAGATGGATGAGCAAGCTGATAAACAAGGGTTATATGCTACAATTCACAGCTCAACCCCCTCATTTCGGAGGAGTTTTAGAGACGGTTCTGTCATCACCAGACCAGGTCTCATCCCTAAATGCAGAAGTCCAGGAACTTTGTGTAAAAGAAGTAATTTCCAGAGTTCCCGACGGAGAGGAAAACAGGGTTTCACTCACGTTACTTCCTGGTTCCAAAATGGACCGGAGGAACGAGACCCATTTTGGACCTGTCAGTTTTCAACAAGGTGATCGTGGACAGACCGTTTCACATGTTGACAACCAGACAACTGTTGGCCAACATCCAGAGAAATGATTGGTTTACCTCCATCGATCTTAAAGACACCTAGTTCCACATATCGATCATCACAAAGCACAGAAAATTCCTGCGCTTTTCCTTTCAAGGGATGCAGTACCATTACAACAGGCTGCCGTTCGGTTATTCCCTCGTGCCTCGTACGTTCTCAAAGTGTGTGGAGACGGCCCTGCAACCATTACACAGAGCAGGGTTGAGAATTTTGTTTTACCTAGACGACCTGTTGCTGCTGTCACGCTCCAGACGAGAAGCAGTGGCACAGACTCAGGTGCTGACATCACACCTGTTAAATCTGGGCTTCGCCATAAATTGGGAAAAAGCTAGATTCTCCCTGCCCAGACGATTGTTTATCTGGGAGTGGAGCTAAACTTAATCACCATGAGGGCTTGTTTATCACAGATGAGAATCGACACTCTAAAAGACCAGCTCCGCCACATAAGACCTGGCAGAGTGGTAACAGCCATTTCCGTCATGAAGCTGTTAGGAACGATGTTGTCAGCTCACACAGTGCTTCCGCTGGGCTTACTCCACATGCGACGCCTCCAGAGATGGTTTGCTCGTCTGCGCGTGGATCTGGTAAAGCAAAAGAGACGGATGATCACTGTTCCTCCCTCCATGAGAACAGACCTCCGACACTGGGAAAACTCCCTGGTTCTGTCAGAGGGAGTCCCCGTCAGCAGACCTTCGTCACACGTGTCAGTCTTCACAGACGCGTCGCTGTCAGGTTGGGGGGGACATGCCTATCCCGAGCTGTAGGGCCACTGTGGCCTGCTTACACAACAGCACATATAAACATTCTGGAATGTTGCACGGTTCTGAATGTGATTCAACACTTTGCTCCTGTGCTACAGAATCAACACGTTTTGATTCACACAGACAACAAGGTTACTGCTGCATACATAAACCGGCAGGGGTGTGTGCGCTCAGCCCAATTGTTACACATTGTAAGAAAATTACTGTGTTGGGCACACCAAAATCTGCTCTCCATCAGAGCAGTGTACATCCCCGGTGTCCTGAACAAGGGGCAGATGTGATGTCCGGGGCGGTCCGCGTCACGGGGACTGGACCCTCCACCTCGATCTAATGGCTCAGACGTGGCAGAAATTTGGCAAAGCGGCTGTGGACCTGTTTGCGACACGGGAAAACGCTCAGTGGTTTACACTGAGCCCGCGAGACGAACCACCGCTAGGGGTGGATGCGTTTGCTCACAGCCCATGGCCCAAAACGCTTCTTTACGCGTTCCCTCCACCTCCTCTGATATTACGGTATCTGAACCGAGTTCAGGAGGAGGGATTGACAGCTCTCTTGGTGGCTCCCGAGCACGTGAACGCGCCATGGTTCCCGGTTCTACGACGCCTGTTATAGGGGCACCCGTGGAAACTGCCGTGGAGGGAGGATGCTCTCCTCCAGGTGGGAGGAGCGATCAGGAGTTGCCCAGAAATAGGCCAGCACCTTTGGGTCTGGCCGCTGATCAGATCCGCTTAGAGAGGATGGGTCTCCCTCAAGATGTAGTGCGCACAATCCAGGATTCACGTGCTGCATCCACCACAGTGCTGTACACATCAAAGTGGACAGCTTTTCAGCACTGGTGTATGGAGAAAGGTGTAGAGGCCACTTCATGTCCACTAGGTAGCGTGCTGTCCTTTCTGCAGCAGCTGATGGACAGAAATCTGGCATTTAGCATGATTAAAACGTATGCTGCAGCCATCTCTTCCTGTCACGAAGGTTCGGGGAAAGAACAGCTTTTAATCATCCGCTGATGAAGCGTTTTTTAAAAGGTGTTCAGAGACGCAGGCCTATTTCACACCCACTGGCTCCACAGTGGGATTTAACGCTGGTCCTGCGAGCCATGATCAAAGCTCCACTCGAGCCACTAGATCAGGTTCCAATTAAATTATTTTCTCTTAAAACAGCCCTGCTGCTGACTTTAACATCCGCTAAGAGGGTGAGTGATTTATCTGCCCTCTCTGTCGCTCCATCATGTTTCAGAATTCAGGCTGACAGCAGCTCAGCTGATCTGAGACTTAATCTAGCTTTTATGCCTAAAAACATCACGAGCTCTTGTAGACAACAAACGTACGGGCCGCCAGTTGTAGATGAACATATATCTGTGATATATTATCCATAAATTAAACGGATTCATTCATTTTTCTGGACTGAATAATATCGTGCATTGAAATTAAATGTGACGTGAGACATTAATTTTCTTTGACCCATCAAATGAATGCGGTCATTTATTAACAGAATCAAAGTTTAACATCACACATTTACATTAATTTGGCAAATTGATTTCAACAACAGCTTAATTAATTAGCTTCACAACCAGGAAACCATAAACATGGTATCCTTGCAGCTTTACAACAGACATTTCTGAAAATATCTGGATTAATTACTGGCAAGATAGAAGAGTTTTAAAGATGGAAATGAAGTTTATCTTGAGAGAGATGGGTGAGGGAATTTGTCTGTTATAACCAGAACAACACGCTCCTTTGGACCCAGCTTAACCAACGGTACACTTTGCGGTTGAAGATCGACTCTTTTACCTTTGCAGACGATAGTTGGGCCTCGGTGTAGAGTTGTCTTTCAACGCTTTTCAGCGTCTCCGTAAGGATAGTAGGGAACCGTTCGGAGTCGTGAGATCATCCCAGAACAGACTTCTTCATAGTTCCTCTGAACTTCTCTCGTTCAGCTTAGTTGCCGTGGTTCTCCAGCATTCTGAACTCTGCATTCTCTCTCCGCACTCTCTCGCACTCTCTGGAACTCTATTCCAGCATTCTCTGTAGAACTAGGAAGTGTTGAACCTTTTAAAGAGTTCTGTTTCCGGTTCATTTGAGAACTTCCTGATTGGTCGATCGACCAAACAGGGGTGTGTTTTAGTGATGTAAGAGGTTATTAAAAGTCAAGGAAAAAGATTAAGTTTGTTTAAGAACAGACAGAAGCTGTTTTGAAGAACCCGAGACTTCGTGGAGTCAATTCTCTCATATCTGCCTGAAAAAGTTAAACATGACATTTCTTTCAGTAAGCTTGTAGTTGACCGAAACTTGACTTTTGACCAACTTACACTTGCTCATTTCAGACAGAAGATCAAGAAAATGAATAATTACTCTAACACATTCTAACTTGATTTCTACTTTGAATGAGGATTAAAAATCATTTAATACTGTTTCACAGTTGATTTAAAATGAGTAGTTCACTTCAACATTTAAAAATGGTTTGAACTAAGCACACTTTTGATTATCACGACATTTGTAAAATAGTAATGATAATAAAAAAGAGAGTGTTCTTTCAATTGATCAGTGCAGGACACTTAGAAAGTCTCTGGATGAACTTAATTTTGTGTTTCTGGACTCAAATCAATGAAATAACAGTTCTTGTCCCAGGAAGGCCCTAAAGGTCAGGATTTGACCTGAGGCTTAGTTCACTACACTCTTTTAAATAAAGAGCAATATCGTTGGAGGGTTTTTTCCCTTCCTCCCCACAAATCAGAAGAAGAAGCATCTTTCCATCTTCTCTGTCCTGTGCAGGCGTTGACGTGTTACATAGCATGCACGGCCTCAATGCATCAAACTCAACATTTGTTTGTGCATTATAGAGATACATCTGTAGGTCACCTGTTATCCACCCAGCGACTGTCACACTGGCTGTGTGAGGCCATTTCTGAAGCCTACAGAGTATCAGATTTAGAGTCTCCTGACAACCTCAGGGCGCAGGTATCGCATCTTCGACTGCTTTGCACAATGGTATGACAATGCAGGATATTTGCACTGCGGCCACGTGGTCAACACCCTGTTCATTTATTCGCTTTTATTTATGTGATGTATCGACTCGTTCCATGACACATTCTGTCCTTAGTGCTTTAACAGAATGAATATTGTTGTTGTTTCATGGAACCCCGTTTAAACTCACATCTGACTGCATGCATTTTCAGTGTGAGATGTTGTTATCAGTCACAAGTTGTGACTGTTGTTCTGGTTCTATTGTCACTAATCAGTTCATTTGATTAATAATCAGTTCTCTGGTTATTATTAATCTGTTCATATTGATCAGCCGTGAATCTGTTTGGTTCACAGCCTTTTTTCAGCATCTTCCTTTCCCCGTTGAAAGCTTTCCGGTGCGCTCATGCACTCAGAACGCATAGCTACACAGCACACATCTGTGTATGGTACGCATAATTACGCAACGCGTAATTACGCACATGGAGAGCTGAGTGACAAGACGTTTTTGGGCAAGCTGCCGCTTCGTATGGTGTTCGAATAGACCCAGTGAGGCGAGGACTACATCTGCTTCGCCCTTAACCCACTAAGCGACAGCTCTTAAAGGGCAAAGCCTGTACGAAATAGAACGTTGGTTACGTACTGTAACCCCAGATTCTATGAGTATAGGCGTAGCCCTTTAAGCGTTGGGCCTCACTGGCTCCTAAATGGCTGAAGAAAAAGCTATTTGGGAGCCGATTACCCACTCTTAACGTAATTTATACGGACCGGGTGGGGCCCACACAACAGGTGGGCGTGGACTAAATTTTTCAGTGCGATGGTTTGCATGACGGGATAAAACCCACCAAGCGACAGCTCTTAAAGGGCTACGCCTATACTCATAGAATCTGGGGTTACAGTATGTAACCAACGTTTCCATGCCACGCCTGGTTGCCAGATAGGAAATGATAAACTTTTATACTGTCGGTTAGAAGTGTATGTATTTTGACCAACGTTGTCATATGTACTGAGAGAGGGTACAGCCAAACTGGTGAATACACAAAGGTTCCTTTGGACCCTGGATGTTGTTGGTTTTGCTCCTGCATGATGAAAAAGAGTGAGTAGTTATTTATTGCTCTGCCATTTATTGTAAAAGTTGTTAGTACATTAAAACTTTCAACTGCAGCCGGCTGTAGTGCGCATGTGCGATTTGACACCGAGTATTTCACAAGTTTCCGACGGTTCCCCCAAAAATCTCCACTCTGAGAACTGGATTCATTCATTCATTCAAACTTGTTTCCCATCCATGGGACAATAAAGGCTGTTTCTATTCTATTCAGAAACCTGTTTCAGAGAGAATGAGAGCTGTTCTCGTGTAGGCAAATGTCTGGACCATGGCAGAAAAGTTCTGGTTTCTCTCCAAAAAATGCATTGTGTAAACAGGGCCTTTGTTGTTATTTTTCATACACATGTGACAGTCACTTTCCTTAACATTAAAGTTTTTTATTCTTTATTGACTGTCCTAATTGCTTTTTTTTTTCAGTATTTCCCAGGATCTGATGAGCCTCTGCAATATCCATACCAGTATTCAGACGAGGGACAGAGCAACTCTGCAACCAGTACAGGTACAGAAGAAGTGTTTTATTAATATGGCCACTGTTGTTTTATGAGTTATGCATTAACATCACAATGGATTTGTAGAAATTGAAAATTCAGACGAAACAAAAGTTGCATAACTTCATCAGTTGATCTATGCTGGCTCCCTAGAGGATAGATGGATTGAGGGCCTCATTAAGTTTATAGATTTATGCTTTGACAACTTCTATTTTCAAAGTTATGGCAGTCAAATATCCTTTTCTAAAATCTCTTGTGTGAAAAGATTTAGCTTGATTTTATACTGTTTTGGAAATGTATGTATTGTCTTTTTTTCTGTGAATTAGTATAAACTAAAAGTCTTCAAAATATCCATTCAGACTACAATTCATAGCAATTAAGATGCTGTATAAAATATTGTAAATTGTGAAATTACAGTTTCATATGCAGATTATACTGGCACCAGCACAAGCAGCAGAAGTGATGGAAATATGGAACACAGTGGTGATTCTCAAGGAAGCAATGACACTATCAAGATGACATCTCACTTTGCACCTCATTTTAAATCAAAGGTAAAGACATAAATGTTGCTGTTATTGTTTATTTCAGTCACACCTGTGGCGTGCAGAAAGCATAATAGGTTGCATATAGGCAAAATAAAAACTTTGACTTCTCTGTCTTAAATAGATGCCTGACTAATAGCACTTATAACACTGGTATTTTTTTTTTTTTTTCATATTATTTTTTTCATCATCATCACTTCTTTCTAAAATCTCAAGAAGTCCAGTCCAGCACCTGGTATTGACTAGATGTGATATGCTGGTGAAGATTCTCGGTCATCCAGGACATGATGAATTCAAAAAGCGTTCAATACAAAAACAACTGGACTTTATTTGTAACAGAAAACGTTTCACTCCTCATCCGAGGAGCTTTCTCAATTCAATTCAGCAGAGAGTGAGAGATTCAGGTTATAAGGCTGAGTGAGATAAGACACACACACATATGTAGATTGGCAGTTCACACCTAAAAACCTAAACAGTAGGTCTTTTGTTCCTCTAATTCACAGTCGAGGCCTCTCTGTTCCCATCAGGTGTGAAAACCGGCTGGGAATCTATCTTAAAGTTGCATTATAGGTTTTTGAAAGTGGAAATCTGAGGCCTCCTCCTCTGTTAAGAGACGGCTTTTCTCTTTTTACATAAATTGCTTCCTTCACCCCCCCTCTCAAACCATCTGTGTTCTCGGTCCAAAATGTGCACATTTTGGTCCTCAAAAGAGTGTCCCTTATCTGTGAGGTGGAGGTGAACAGCTGAATTTTGTCCAGAGGAAGTGGCTCTCCTGTGTAGAGCCATGCGTCTGTGAAGAGGCTGTTTAGTTTCTCCAATGTAGAGGTCTGGACAGTCCTCGCTGCACTGGACCGCATACACTACACCACTCTGTTTG
>NC_056509.1:7048880-7094326 GCF_014905685.2 Nematolebias whitei
TTTTTTTTTTTTTTTTTTTACCAATAGGATAGAAAGAAAGAAAAGACAAAGTAAGACTCCAAAATATAAGAAATATATACAAATAGAGCACACGTCAAAACACCCGGCCACTGTCTGTTCACCTGCAAAGAACATGACAAAACATAGCAACAAAATACATATGTATAAAGAACTTAAAATATTCATGGCTTTGCAGTAAGTTTCCATAAATATATATACCCATACCAGAGCGCTCCACAGCAGCAAAATTCCACCAATCACAAAACATTTCAGCAACTAGCATGATAGATTAGCATGAAATGAGTTTGTCAACTTTTCGTCTTTTAAACTGTCAAAATGCACTTTTTCTGTTAAAAAATGTAACGAATCAACTCTGAGCTGTACGGAGTCTGCTACTCCGGTCTCAAAAACGTCTTTCTAGCTATTTTAAAAAAAGCTCGTCCGAACCTTTTTCAGAACCGAGCCGGACCAACAGAACCTCCGTCCGTTTGGACCACAGTTTAAACAGAATAACGTTTTCCACAGCTCATCAGCTTAGCTACACATAACAGGCGTACAATTTCAGCTTTCACAAGACATATGACACTATTTCAGCTTTCTGTGAGCTCCCAAGCATCACAGCCCAACACGCTTAAAACATGCAGCGTTTTGACTTCAAAGCGGCGCAGCTTGAGCTGCGTTTCAGCACAGCTGATAAACTGTTACTTTTCCTCATGCCAACATGTAAAAACAATCTTTACACGAAATACACAGTCATTTATGAGCACGTAACGGGCCACCAAATGTAGTATGACATATGCTGGATATATTCATACATTTTTCACGAGTTCTTCATCTTTCTGACTGTGTAAATGTCGTGCGTTGAGTTTAACAGAAATGCGAAAGAGAGACGTTTTTATCTTTGACCCATCAAATGAATGCGGTCATTTATTTGCAGAATCAAAGTTTAACATCAAACATTTACATTAATTTGGCAAAATATGAAAACAATAACAATTTCAAGTTCACAGAAAGTGGACAATACGGCGATTGTCCTCACTTCTCAGCAGAACAACAGACATCAATCACACGGCGGTGATTGAGAACTTTGCTTCAGATATTTCTAAAATATCTGTAATGATTTTAGGAGAAAGGAGAGTTTAAGATGGAAAATGGAGATTTATCTTACAGAGAGATGTGTGAGGGAGTTTATCTGTGGGACCAGAACACACGCTCTTTGGGGAATCAGCTTGGCCACGGTACACTTGGTCGAAAATAGAACCTTCTACCTGGTTGATGATAAAATCAGCGTCGGCGTAGGGTTCCTTTCTGACTCTTTCAGCGTCTCCATGAGGACAGCCAAACCCTTAGAGAGTCGTGCGAGGTTATCCAAACAGAAGTCATAACTCCCAAAATCCTCTCTGCATCCTGGAATGTCAGAATTCTGAACTCCTTCAGAACTCTCTTCAGAGAGTTAAACTCTGGAACTCTTCTCCATGAACTGCATCAGAGAGTTTTTCATCTCTCTTCTCCAGGAGAACTGCAACTCTTTGTAACTCTTTTTCTCTTTCACTCTTTAACTCTGGCGAGAACCGGGAAGTTGCCACATTTAAATGAGTTGACTTCCGGGTCATTTTAGAGCTTTCTGATTGGTGGATGGACCAGATCAGAGGTGTGGTTTGTGATGTAAGGTGTTATCAAAGTCAAGGGCAGAGAATGAGATTGTTTAAAACACACAGAAAGATTATTGGAGAAAACGAGACTTCGTGGAGCCTCTACTCTGATTATCTGCTGTAAAGATTAAACATGACATTTCTTCTCAGTAAACATTTTAGTTGACCGAAGCCTGAACTTTAACATACTTACAAATTTGCTCATTGAAGACAGAAAAATCAAGAAATGCATATTAACCTGATTTCTTCTTTGAATGAGGAATAAAAATCATTACTTACTGTTTATGTAAATAAAATGAGTAGTTCTCTTCAACCTGTAAACATTGAGTGAACTAACACAATTTGATTATCAAACATTTGTAAAACAGTAATGATCATAGAGAATTGTCTTTTCTACTTGATTACTTCAAGAAAGAAAGTCTCCAGATGGCTCAAACTGTATTTCTGGATGCAGATCAATGAAATAACAGTCTCTGTCCATCTGGTCAGTTTTGACATGGGCCTAGTCCACTACACTTCTGAATTTCTCTGATACTCCAGCAACATAACGGATGACAATGTTTTTACGTCTGCTGTTCTCCTTTTTCAGTTTATTGGTGTGTTTTGTAGATTTCCTCACTGACTTGACAAAAGCCCAGTTAGGATATCCACATGTGACATCCACATATCCACATGGATATCCACATGTTTGAAGAGCTTCTTGAATGTGTTTCTGTTCCTTTTCCTTCCCTTCTGTCTTCGTGGGGACGCGTTCGGCCCGATGTTGTAGAGTTCTGATGACAGAGAGTTTGTGTTCCAGTGGATGGTGGAAGTCAAACGGAAGATACTGGTCTGTGTGGGTTGGTTTTCTGTAAACTTCAATGTTGAGGCTGTCCTCTCTCTCCATCTGAACCAAACAGTCTAAAAAAGGCAGTTTGTTGTCGTTTGCATCCTCTCTGGTGAACTTGATGTTTTTATCGACCGAGTTAATGTGTCTGGTGAACGCTTCTATTTCCTTGGCTTGGATTTTGACCCAGGTATCATCCATATATCGTAACCAATGGCTTGGCGTTGTTCCCTCATAGGAGTTTAGGGCTCTCTGTTCCACTTCCTCCATGTAGAGATTGGCAACAATGGGTGTGTAGTGAACTAAGCCTCAGGTCAAAATCTGGCCTTGGGGGCCTTCCTGGAACAAGAACTGTATTTCATTGATTTGAGTCCAGAAACACAAGATTAAGTTCATCCAGAGACTTTCTCTTGTCCTGCACTGATCAATTGAAAGAACACTCTTTTTTATTATCATTACTATTTTACAAATGTTTTGATAATTAAATTGTGTTTAGTTCAAACCATTTTCAAATGTTGAAGTGAACTACTCATTTTTAAATCAACTGTGAAACAGTAATAATGACTTTTAATCCTCATTCAAAGTAGAAATCAAATTGGAATGTGTTACGGAGTAATTCATGCATTTTCTGATCTTCTGTCTGAAATGAGCAAGTTGTGATGTCGGTCAAAGGTCGAAGACAAGTTGTTGGAACGAACTGTCATGTTTTTATATCCTCTCAGACGTAAATAGAGAAGCTGGCACCTGTTTTCCCCCAACTCGTCCAAACATTTCTCTCGTCTGTCTCTAAAACATTTTCAATCTGTTCCAAAACATTCTTGCTGTTTTTCTGACTTCTAGTGACCTCTTACGTCACAAAAACACACCCTTGTCTGGTCCATTGACCAATCAGGGACTTCCCAAATGAACCGGAAATAGAACTCTTTAAATGTCGGCACTTCCTAGTTCAAACGAGTTCGTTCAGTCGAGAGCAGTCGAGCCCGGTCGAGTTCGGTTCGGAGAGCAAACCGAACACAAGAAGTGCTGGGAGAACTGGAGTTCAGACATGATCCGGAGTTCTTCCGAGTCTCGTGGGAATTATGCAATCTTCCACATCTGAGTGGAACTCTGACGGACTCACAACTCATGTGAGCCCAACCGAGAGGTGAACTTGTGTCAACAAGTACCGTCACTACTTCGGACGATTCACAGCTGTTCCTACGGAGACGCTGAAAGGGTGCGTTAAATGGAACTCCGTACCAGTGGAGACATCTCCTCCAGGTAAAGAGTCGATTTACATAACCTAAGTGTACCGAGGAGGAAGCTGGGATCTTAACGGAGAGTGCCGTTCTGTTCAACACTTGCCCTCACACACCATCTCCCTCCCTCTAAACTTAATTTTCCCATCTTTAAAACTCTTCTATCTAGCAGAAATCATTCCAGATATTTTCAGAAATGTCTGTTGTGAAGCTTGAACCCAGATACCATGGCTTATGGTCTCTGAAAGCTTGCTAATTAATGTTGTTGTTGAAATCAATTTGCCAAATTAATGTAAATGTTTGATGTTAAACTTTGATTCTGTTAATAAATGACCACATTCATTTGATGGGTCAAAGAAAATTAACGTCTCACGTTACATTTTATTAAATTCAATGCACAATATTATTCAGTCCAGAAAAATGAATGAATCTGTTTAATTTATGAGTATATCACAGTATATGTTCATCTACATTCTGGTGGCCTCGTACGGGTCTCTAACGAGCCTCTACAGGTGACACTGGAGATCCCATGGCACAGCCGTGCTTCTGTCTGTAAAAACTGTCATTGAACTTGAAATAAGTGGAGGAGAGGCAGAGATCCAACAGGGTGCAGATCTGGTCCGGGGTGAAGTTGGTCCTGTTGATTAAGTCATTGTCTTGTAGAAGTTGTTTTCTGACGGTTTCTACTGCTTCAGAGATGGGTATGCATGTGAAAAGAGAAGTCACATCATACGATACAAGGGTTTCTCCTGGGGTTAGTTTCAAGTGTTGAACTTTGGTAGCAAAATCAATGGAGTTCTTTATGTGATGAGGTGTGTTTCCAACAAGAGGAGCTAAAATACCAGCCAGATGTTTAGCAATATTGCATGTCACTGAGTTCATGCTGTTGACGATGGGTCTGAGTGGTGTTCCTTCTTTGTGGATTTTTGGAAGTCCATAAAGACAGGGAGTGGCTTCCCCTGGGTACAATCTATAATACAACAATCGATTGATTGTTTTCTCCTTTTCAAGTTTTTGTAGGTAATCTGTGACTTTCTTTTTGTAGGCGCTGGTTGGGTCCCTCTTCAGGGTCTCGTAGGTGTTGCTGTCGCTCAGTAGTGTAGTTATTTTTTCCCGGTAATCAGAAGTGTTGAGGACTACTGTGCATCTTCCTTTATCAGCTGGTAAAATGGTGATGTTTTGGTCCTGGCTGAGTGATGTTACAGCTTTCCTTTCCTGTGGTGTGAGGTTTGAAGGAGGTGGTTTGGCACTGGAGAGGGTTGCTGATATTTTCATTCTGAGTTGTTCTGCCTCTCCTTCCGTCAAGTTGTTGTTCCTAATCGCGGATTCAGTGGCCGTGATTAGTTCCACAACAGGTATTTCTTGTGGGGAGATGGCAAAGTTTAGTGCTTTTGTCAGCACATCTTTCTCAGGTTGTGTCAATGTCCTGTTAGACAAATTTCTAACCCACTGGTCCTGAAAATTAGTGTTGGCGACAAACTCCTGATCTTGACTGATGGTTTGTGATGAGAAAACAGCTCTCTGTTGTAATTTTAGAAACTTACTTTTTTGGCGTTCCTTGCTCTTTTGATGCTGTGAAAGCTGGGCCTTTTCAACGAAACAAGAAACTTCTTCCAGCAGAGGAAGTGGTAGCCGAGTAGACAGCTTCTTCTATCACTAGATTTTATATTCAGAAGACTCATTAATGTCATATTATTAATAATAAGCATCCTTCCTCTCTTACTTCATCATATTTTTTATATTGTAACTCATTATAGGTAGTAGTTGCGTAAAATGACGGTGGGGCTAATATGACAAGATGACATGTTGTAGACAATATTAGAGAATACCTAAGTCCGGATCAGAGTAAAGTCTGTGCAGGTTATTTTTCAATACTAACAAAGGGAAGCTTTTGTCTTAATAGGTCAGGCTTCTGTCATCTATGCAAGGAAAACACATTCTTACACAAACTTTTGAAGTATGCAAATTTATGCAATTTGATATTGATCTTTTCCATGTCTGGGTAAGAAAAAAAATTTTTTTTCTTTTTGGCAAAACTTCGTTAAACGTTTTAATCGATTAAGCACAAAGTAGCATAAAGTTTCTTAATATGCTGATGACATGCTTTTGTATACATCAGGTCCTCTCAACAGCGTTCCTGTGTTACTTACTGTGCTTCAAAAATTTGGGAGAATATCTGGGAGATTAATCTTCAGAAAGGCGAGCTGATGCCTGTGACCTCTATAGAACATAAAATTTTAGGTACGGTTCCATTTAAAATTAGTTTAAAAAAAATTTAATACCTTGATGTTTGGATAACGTGAGACTATTGAAACCTCTATAAGGGTAATTATTATTATTATTTTTATTATTTAGAAATTTATTCATTTAATTTAAAAAAAATAACTATATAAAATAGAATACGAAAAATATATATACAATCAAAAAATAAAATGAAAGGCAGCAGAAGAAGAATAAATCTTATATCAGCCCCTTTTTTCCCAGAATATATTCAAACAAAAGTAATTTACAAACAAACAAAGCTAAATAAAAACAACATCAACTCAAACAACAATTTGTATAGATACACATTATACTTTTCCATATTCCTTCAGAAAACTAACTTATCATTCTCTTGAATATGTACATAGATCTGGCAGTTTTAACATCATCCTTCAGACCATTCTACAATCCTATTCCCTGAATTATAGTAGACCGCTCCTTCAAACTGGTACAATTCAATTCAATTCAATTCTGTTTATTTATATAGCGCCAAATCACATAAAAGTTGTCTCAGGGCACTTTACAGGAACATTCACATACATAAAAGCCAATTAGTAAAGTTCTCTATCTAAGGAATCCAGCAGACAAGTTGAATCTTGGCTTCGTTGCAGTCTCCCATCCTGAGCAAGCACAGTGGCAACAGTGGAAAGGAAAAACTCCCTTTTAAAAGGAAGAAACCTCCAGCAGAACCAGGCTCAGGACAAGCGACCATTTGCTTTGACCAGCTGGTTGAGAGGACAGGAAGGAGAGACAGACGAACACAGAATGGTAGGTCCAGGTATAGGTCCAGGTATAGGTCCAGGTATAGGTCCAGGTGTATCTGAAAGACAAAAAAAAAAACATGTTAAGGATAGAAAAAATAATTACAAATACAAAACAGGTTGAGCAGAGTAAGTAAAGACAGAAGTAGAGTGAAAATTGTGGTCAGTTTGTCCTCCAGCAGTCTAAGCCTATGGCAGCATAACTAAGGGACAGCCCAGGAAACCCAAGCTGACCCTAACTATAGGATTTAGCAAAAAGGAAATTCTTAAGCCTAGTTTTAAAACTGGATAATGTGTCAGCCTCACAGACAGAGATTGGATGTTCGTTCCACAAGAGAGGAGCCTGATAACTGAAAGATCTGCCTCCCATTCTGTTTTTGTAAATTCTAGGAACCACAAGTAAACCTGCAGTCTGAGAGTGAAGTGCTCTGTTAGGAAAATATGGAACAATAAGATCTGTAATATAAGATGGAGCTAGGTTGTTGAGAGCTTTGTAGGTTAGAAGTAAGATTTTGAATTCTATTCTGGATTTGACAGGGAGCCAATGGAGAGAAACTAAAACTGGAGAAATGTGATCTCTCCTACTAACTCCAGTTAAGACTCTGGCAGCAGCATTTTGGATCAACTGAAGACGTTTTAAAGAAGTATTTGGACATCCAGATAATAAACCATTGCAGTCCAGTCTAGACGTGACAAATGCATGGACCAGTTTTTCTGCATCATTTTTAGATAAGATGTTTCTAATTTTAGTGATATTACGCAGGTGGAAGAATGCAGTTCTAGTAATGTTTTTAATGTGGGGATAAAATACATGTCCTGATCAAAAATAACACCAAGTTTTTTTAACATTAGAGCTGGAGGACAGATTAATGCCATCTAAGGAGGGAGAAAGACTGAAAAATTAATTCCTAAGGTGCTCAGGTCCAAAAACCAAAACCTCAGTCTTGTCTGTTCAACAGGAGAAAATTAAGGGTCATCCAGGTTTTTGTCTTTAAGACATGCTTGTAGTCTAAGTAGCTGATTGGATTAATTGAGTTTAATGGACAAATATAATTGTGTGTCATCAGCATAACAATGAAAATTTATCCCATGCTGTTTAATAACTTTACCTAATGGAAGCATATATAAAGTAAAGAGTATTGGTCCAAGCACTGAGCCCTGAGGAACTCCATGACTAACTTTGGTGTATGAAGAATATTTATTAATTACATTTACAAACTGGACTCTATCAGATAGATATGATTTAAACCATTTTAGAGCCGTTCCTGTAATCCCAATATCATATTCAAACCTCTGTAGTAAAATATTGTGATCAACTGTATCAAATGCAGCACTGAGGTCTAACAGGACCAGTATAGACACAAGTCCATTGTCTGAGGCCATGAGAATATCATTAGTGACTTTTACTAGTGCTGTTTCTGTGCTATGATGAGCTCTAAACCCTGACTGAAACTCTTCAAACAGATTATTTCTTTGTAGATGTTCACGCAACTGACCTGCAACTATTTTCTCTAGAATTTTTGAGATGAAAGTTAGATTAGATATAGGTCTATAGTTGGCCAGAATTTATGAATCAAGGTCAGACTTCTTAAGTAAAGGTTTAATTACAGCAACCTTAAAACGCTGTGGTATATAACCATCCATTAAAGACAAATTAAGTAGATCCAAAATGTGGACATTAATTAGGGGAACTACCTCTTTAAACAGTCTGGTTGGGATTGGATCTAGCAGGCATGTGGATGGTTTGGATGAGGTTATTATTTTTGACAATTCAGAGAGTTCAACAGGACAAAAACTGTCCAAACATAAATCAGGCTCTAGTGAAATTTTTAAAGTTGCATCATTTGAGAGGGGACTAGAGATAGTAGAAGGAAGGATGGTTTGAATTTTCTCTCTAATTGAAATAATTTTATTTATAAAGAATCTCATGTAGTCATCACTACTTATAGTTGTAGGGAGACATGGTTCAACAGAAATGGGACTTTTAATTAGTCTAGCAATAGTACTAAACAGAAACCTAGGGTTATTTTTATTCTCTATTAAAGATGAGTAATATAAAGTTCTAGCATCACGGAGAGCTTTTTTATATGTTAGCAGAATATCTTTCCAAGTTAAATAAAATTCTTCAACATTAGTAGAGCGCCATTTTCTCTCCTGGTTTCTAGATGCTGCTTTAAAGTACGTAACTCAGAATTGAACCAAGGAGCCAGTTTCCTCTGACTGATTACTTTATTTTTCAGTGGAGCAATTTTATCAAGTGAAGTTTGCATTGAAGTTGTAAGATGATGGTACGAAACCAAGGCTTCACAAACATCTCTATCCCCTTAAGATAATAACCACTCTCCCTTTTAACAAAATTTACTTGGATATTAGAAGGTAGTATATTTTTGTGAGCCTTATACATAAACAGTAAAATATTATAATCAACCAAGTCATAGAATTTTAATATCTTCAGTTGATAAAACAATGTATTTGATGGATGGCTGTAATCTTTTCTAGTGATAATTCTTACAGCTCTTTTCTGTAAAATATAAATAGGATTTGTAATTGTTTTACATGCTTTACCCCAGACTTCAATACAGTAAATTAAGTGTGGGACAATTATTGCATTATCCAACATAAACGGTGCTTTATCATTGAGTAACTCCCTTACTTTGTACAGTACTGCAATAGATTTAGCTATTTTTGTTCTTAAATTATTTGTGTGCGGTTTCCATGTCAGTTTTTCATCAATAATGACACCCAGAAACTTCACCTCACTGACTCTACAAATCTCAACACCATCGACTCTAAATGGAGCATCAACAGTTCTCTTACTGTTACTGAATATTATGTAATTTGTTTTATCCAAATTTAATGATAATTTGTTTAGTTGAAACTAGTTTTGTATTTTTTTACAAATTATTTCTGTGCCAACTCCAACATTCGTTCTATATCGTTACCCAAACAAAGAAATGTAGTGTTAGGTATTTTCTCTCGTATCCAACAGAAAAAAAAAGACACCACACAGGACAGAGTAAGGTTTTTTGGCCAACGCTCCTTGCAAGGAAGGAAATCCACCTCTGGTCTGAAACCAGAGGTGGACTCCAAAGCCTTGCCGTTAGAACTGGCTTTTTATTTGGTAAGAGTGATACATAAGTGTTTGGCTTGGAAACACTCTTTGATCAGAACAAAACATCTTGTACAGGTTCAGTTGATTAAATGCTTATTGTAATGAGTTTCTGACACCATCTGTATCAGTTGAAATCATCTGTATCAGTTTAAGGGTGAGGAGAAAAACAATGACACTGCTGGAATACTAGTTGATACGTTTTGACATGTTTGGTTTTTAACAAACAGTTCTAAGTAAAAACAGCTTATGTAAATACAGGGAATTACTATCAGCTCGGATGTGGACTGATCATAAACTTTTTGCTTTGTATGCACAGAAGTACAGGAGTCATAAAGCAGTTTAAAATGATAACATGAAAAACTCTTACATTTCCCTCCTGTTTATCAGTTTAAACTCACTGAAATCATAAATCATAAAAAGAAAAAAATTAACACGTTTCTACAGAACTTTAAATCATAAAATTAAAATTTAAAGAACAAAAATAATGAAGGATGAAAAAATGATTTGCTTCACATGTTTGCGATTGCTTAAATGTCCTGTTAAACTTGTGAGAATGAATCATTATTAAACCTTTAAAGAATGAAAACAGCAAGGTTTTTAAAAAAAAAAAACTTTTGAAAGTAGAAACTTAACCCTCACTAAGGGTAAATTCAAATTGTGAAGCATTAAACTTTAGCTAATAAGAATTGCTTTTCTGAAAAAAAAATAGGAAAGAGTGATTATCTTGAAATGATGAAAATAAATTTACATATGACAAAACATCTGAATGTGTTTGCTTTTCAGAAGAATGATAACAAGTAGGAATTTTTTAATACAGGAGAGAACATAGCTGGCCCAGGAGCAAAACGTCATCTTTGTACTATTTGTTGAATATAATTTCAGTACAAGAATCACAATGCATCTCTTTTACACAGCATCATCATACTCTGATCGTGTCAGTGGAGTGTAATTTTCTTGATTTAACCTTGACAGGCGAAATCTGATTAAAACACCTGTAAAACTTTCGTCGTCATAGATTTCAAAAGTGGGAGGACACATGTGGTGAAAGCGCAGAAGAGGACGAGTACTACCAGGATGGGGGTGCAAATCTTCAGCAGCAGACGTGAGCCATGAAAGAAGGTCAAAGGGTTGTGCTCCTGATGTTGTACTGTCCACATACCGTTTCAGCTGCTCTAGGTCGTTCAGAGCATCATGGATGTCTCCACCATTTCCAGTTTTATCTGGGATGTAGGTGCAGCATGTGGTTCCTATAATCTTACATACCCCTCCTTGAGAGGCGGTGAGCAGGTTCAAGATGACGCAGTTCTGGATGATCATGTCTCTCATTGCAGTCAATTCCTTTGTTGTTCCATTTGCCAGTCTGTAGGCGTCGTTGATGAGGCGTAGAAGTGCATAACGGGTGATTTCAGCATGTTGTTGAACTTCTGCAGTTCCCACCCATGGGAATAGGCCTTGAAAGACTTTTTCACCTCCATTCCATATCCTGTATTCCCATGGGGTGCCGGTGCTGGTGGTGAGGCCTCCCCACTTTGGGCATCGGTGAACGTTTCTTCCTGGTCAGTGGTGTAGAGGCTAGTGGTGTAGACATCATAGACTTTAACGACAATAAGCAAATCAGCTTTCTTACATTGATCTAATTTTTCCACTGACGGATATAATACAAAATCATCAACACCAAAATCCATTTTAAATATTTTGCAATAAATTTGCTAACCAGATGAGAGAAACTTACCAAAAATTTTTAGGAAGAGCTACCCAATTTAGCTCATCCCAGACAAGTAACCCAATTTATGTTACAACCGGCAAAAGGCTCGTTGCGCCAGTTGAACATATGGGGTGGGCGTTTCCACCTCTGCACACCTCAAGCAGCCACGGAGTCCGATGAAAAGGTTTTAACAGTGTTTATTTACAATGTGAATAAATGAATGATGTATACAGTGGAGTCTTACCAGACTTCAGGGTGAGCCTCGGGCCAAAATAACAAACAAAACTTAACTATTTTTCCTATTTTTTTCACTTACCTTACAAATTAAAGTAAACAAAAATACAGGCCTCTTACCTGATCTAAACTAACAAAAACAGGAGAAAACGGTCTTAACTAAAATGGCAGCTCACCCCTACAAGAACTCACCAAACTAAACTAATTTTAAGGGTAGACAGCAGGTCAGCTGTGGCTGGTTGGGACACGCAGAGTGAATGGGAAACGCCAACGTCATCTGCAACTCAGCTCCTCTTTAAGCAGCAACCTGCAGGCAGGCAGCCAATCACAGCTCCGTTCAGCTGTGTCTTCCCCCAGCTGCACACCTGGACACTAATTGGCACAATTAGGCTTTTGAACACTCACTCATAGGCAATTTAAGATGGCAGTCGTAACAGAAGGTTTTAATTCATAATATTTTTTTTATCGTTTTTACAGGGAGACCCTTTCAGATCTCTGCCTTTGTCCAGAGGGGGCAGTGTTGAAAGCCTGCCAACTCGAACTCAGTGCTTGGCATCCTCAGACAGCAAAAGAATGAGCACTGACCTATCAGAGCTGGAGCCCAAAATGTCGTTTGCACCTGCAGGTATGTCGAGACATCATATGGCACAAAACAACATTCGTAAAAATGTTCTAAACATATTGGTATGATCCTCTGTATTTTTAAATGGAAGAATATGCATAGGAAATGTTTATGGCAGAATTGTTTGGGTAAACCTTGTGGGAAGAAGCCTCCTACTCTCTTCAGTCACAAGTCAGTTTTTAACTTTTACATCAGTGCTGTCAGGCTCTTTTTATTTACATTTCACTGTTTTTATTGCAGTCTAAACTTTGATGTCGCTTTCACAAGTATTGTCTCCTCATATTACCTTGTTGATTTTTTTTTTCTAAATAGCATTGCCAGTGCACTCCACTGCAATGCTGCTCCACTGCTCCTGGACTTGGCAGGGTGCATGTTTGTTCTGCACGTTACACTGGATGATGTGCATGTTTGTGGCTCATGTCAACACTCAAGCACTGGGCCTGCTGTCTGTCTTAGTTCGCATGCTTGTTGTGTACGCAGCTGTATGTGTGTGTTTTTGCAGCACGCCCCCTGTATAAGCGAGGTCACCGTAAAACTGCATCATTTGGAACTATTCTGGATGTCCCCAAGATCGTCGTCACAGGTATCACTGGGCCACCAGACTTCCTGGTGATCGGGTGGATCTTGCTTTGCTCAATCTCTGGATTGCTGTCACCTGCAGTGCTTCTCTGTGTGTGCGTTACTTGTGTGATACATGTTCATTCCTGTGAGTTTTTTCTGTTGTTTTGTTTTAAGGCTGTAATTGAGCTGGCCTTGAAGCAACACACATCATAGCTGCCTCAAAGCTTTTGTATTTGTTGTCATTGTTTTTGTTTGTTTGTTTATTCCTTGTACATTTGTGGTGAGGTTTTCTTCCACTCATCATTGACATGGATGTCGTAATAATTTCAGGTTTTAATGGTTTATTTAGGCCATTTGTTTTCCCAGGTAGAATATCATAACATGCAGCTTCAAATAATAAAAGCAAGATTAAATTTATTGTAACTTTTCTCTAAGCCACATACAATCAAAAGTTTACATACCAGCTCAGATATGTCTATACGCCCCCACTAATGTTTGATTAACTGTCTTGGCCAGTGTGATCTGGACTGTAGGCTTGTTGTATTCAGTAACAAACTCCTGCTGTATTTCTGGCTGACACATGTTACTGCACTTCTTGGTAGAATTGGTAGAGTTCATTTAAATTAGGTGATTTCCTACACAGACCCAGCTATTGAGCATATTTCACAAATTTTCAACTGGTTTGAGGTTGGACTTTTGTGAAGATCATTTCAGAACATCAAACTGTGATGGAAGTAACCATCTAGTTGGTTTGAGGTGAAGTTAATGGATTTGGAAGATCAGTACCACTGTATAATGACTACCATCACCAGTCTTGACAGTTACCACAGTGTTTTTAGGTTCGAAAGCCTCTATTTCCATTCGTCTATTTTCTGTACCTGCTTTTCCATTCAGGGTTACAGAGAGCTGGTACATTTGTCCAGCAGTCACTGCAAGAGGCAGAGGACACCCTGGAAAGGTCTCCAATTCATCACAGAAAGCACCTCCTCCAAACAAACTTCTTGTCATTGTGGCCAAGTAGCTCCAATCTTTTGTCTTGTCTAACCAACAAATCTTTTTTGAGAAAGCATTTGGCTTGTCTACGTGAGCAGCTGCAGAATTCAGTCCAGACTGAAGGTGTGGCTTTTAGAACTGGAGTTTCTTTCTTGGCCGACACCTCTCGTTCTATTGTGACGTGGAACTGATGTTCCAGCAGTTTCCAGTTCATGGCAGGCTTGAGCCTAGGTAGTTCCCAGGTTATTAGAAGTGAGTAGTCAAATGGCATTTATACCAATGATGGATGTACGTAAACTTTTCACTGCAACTGTAGTTTTCAGGGGCAGATTATGAGTTATGGACCTTTCTCATCTGTTGTCACATTTTATTGGATGGTAGTTGATTTTAGCTTTCAGTTAGATCAAACACCGGACAATGAATACACACAGATGAGATACGTTTTGTGAACTCATGGTTCTGCCCTCTCTCATTCTATCTGGCTTGGCTGCAGCAGATTATGGGCATGGGAAAATCAGTTTGCTAGTTCTCTAGATCTTGTTCTGAGTTGATGCATAAACGATTTATCAGAAGCATGGCTACTTTTGCTCTTTTTATGTTCATTAACACTAAACAGTTTTCATAAGTGAGTAGCTGCATACTAAATTACTATAACCAAAGTTAATGCACATGACATTACAAGTCCGCATGTGAACATCAAGCCTAGTTCGCATGAATCCTAAAAACCACGAGTGTCACAGAGGACTTCAGTGGCCTGATGTGTGTAATAAATAACATATTTCAAAGTGCTCCCAAAATAATTCTCTGAGGTTTGTTTCTTACAGCAACACCACACTGCTACACAGTGTGAATTGAAATTCTAATCTGCTAAAAATCAAATGTTCAGCAAACAAATTCAATTAAATTTATTCAGTTCTCAAACAGAACAGAGTTTGGAAAAACTGTAAAATAATCCTAAAATTTATCCATCCATCCATTGTCTTTACACGCTTCTTTCTTTTCGTTTCGCGGGGGTCACCGGTCGGTCCCCATGTCCAGCCATTACTGTGATAGAGGCGGGGTACACCCTGGACAGGTCTCCAGTAGGGGTGGGCGATATGGCTCAAATATAATATCGTGATATTTCAGAGCATTGTGACGATAACGATAAATTTCATGATATGACACAAAAAAAAAGAAAAAGAAATCATAGTTATTCATTTGACAAAATGAACTTTTTGCTTTTCAGTATTATATAAAAACAAAACAACAAGGGTTAATTTTACTACAATTACTTTATTTAGTAAAGTATTCAGTCTCAAAGTATAAAAATAAAAACGATCCTTTTGTTATTTAGATTAAAAAAGTCTCCACAAAATATAGAACAAAATCCACCACAAAAACTAAAGTGCCGGTGCAGTTCCAAAAAAACAAACAAAAAAATACTTAAATAAAATTAAAGCTTAAGAGCTGCATAAATGTAACCTACAAGAAAAAAATATGTTGCCTTTAAATGAGCTATAACTTCAAAAACTTGTGACAAATGCTGAAAACAAATGAAATGCTTCCTGAAAGGACAGCTGAGCAGAGCAGCCAATTTTCTGATCCTCAGCTGGTCTCGAGGTTTGAGCTGCACCGTTCCCAGTATCTGTTAATATAGTGCACAGTCAGACTCAGGTCATGCTCCAAAGTCAGACTTGATAAATCGGTGGTCGATACATTCAATGTTTCCCCTGCCATTATACAAGCAGTGTGCACCGCCGTGTCAACAGAACCGAGCTGCGCACACCCCCGCCCCACCCGCCTGCACTGACGTAACTCCAAGGTAGCAGCGCGCTAGCTAAAAAGCTAAAAGCAACGTCTTCCCTCACGCTGACCAGCTCACAAACTGTCGAGACAAACAGCGCTCAGCTCAGATGTGTCTGTGTCCCTCTCGCTCTAAAACAGTGCAGCTCTGTCAGACGTCTCTGTTCATGCCCTTTTCGCAGAAAAATCCACTACGTGGTGGGATGACGTATTTATGTCATGAAATTAGCATATCATGATATCATTTATTTTCTCATGTAAGTTTTTTACCGGTATTGTCGTGAACGGTATGATATGGCCCAGCCCTAGTCTCCAGTCCATCACAGGGACACATAGAGACAAACAAGACAAACAACCATTCACTCACTCTCTCTCACCTAGGGACAATTTAGAGTTACCAGTCAGTCTAACATGCATGTTTTTGGTCTGTGGGAGGAAACCAGAGTACCCGGAGAAAACACACACATGCACGAAGAGAACATGTAAACTCCACCCAGAAAGGTCCCCAGCTGGGATTTGAACCAAGGACCTGCTCGCTGAGAGGCAGCAGCTCTACCAACTGTGCCACCGTGCCACCCAACCTAAAATTTAATTAAACAGCAATGAATAGTCAAGGTATAATAAATAATTTTTTTTTTAATCTGTGTGTAAAGTGATTGCAATATTGAGTTTTAATCAATCAATATTCATTTATAGAGCCCTTTCCAACAGCCAAAAGGTGTGCAAAGTGCTTCATAATACAAAAGCCAAAAACAAACCATTAAAAACAATATAAAAATGCCAGAGAACCACTAGGTATTACCTGCCTGGGAAAAAAAAAAGTTTTAAGATTATATTTTAAATGAACCAGATCACTGATGGAGCGCAAATTCTCAGGTAGTTTGTTCCACAATCTGGTTGCAGCAACCAAAATGGCTCGGTCACCCAAACGTTTGTATTTGGACTTGGGTACAAAGTAAAAATGTATTTGAACTTAATGTTGCCTTCAACTCATCAGAAGCTATTAGATCCAGAACACCTCTGCTTTACAACTTGAATCCCACACTCCTTGTTTCTTTGAATTGAGAAAGCGCCTCGGATGAGAAGTGAAACGTCTTCATTTGCAAATAAAGTCCAGTTGTTTTGGTTTTAACTTTTTTGAAAGCTGTTAGATCAGCTAAATAAGGTGGGACAAGACCATTAAGAATTTTAAAGGGGAATAATAAAATGTTAAAATAAATTCTAAACTGGATTGGAATGGAAGTCATTGAAGAGAAAATTAAACATGATTTGCTCACGTCTGGGAGTGTTGGTTAAAAGATGGGCAGCAGAAAACACAAAATGCAATGATTCAAGCTAACACTCCAGATTTTTAAATCAGTTCAGGTGTGTAGGTGCCATCCATCCATTTTTCCCCCTGCTTCTTCGTGCAGGGTCATTGGGCAAGACACCCTGGATATGTCGCAAGTTCGTCAGAAACAAACCATACCATACCACTTTATTTATAAAGCACTTAAAACAGCAACAAGGCCAACCAAAGTGCTGTACAGACAAAACAACAGGTAACACACAAAGCAAAATACAAAATGAAGTAAATCAGAATATAGACATAAAAACGATGCAGATAATGACGACAAACCAGTGTGGAGCATACAGGATCAAAACACAGATCATCTGGTGTTGAAAGCTACTGAATAGTAGTGAGTTTTTAAACGGGACTTGAAAACCGAGAGGGAGGGTCTGACAAGCAGAGGTAACTCGTTCCAGAGTCTTGGTCCTGCTACAGAGAAGGCCCTGTCACCTCTGCGCTTAAGACGAGTTCCTGGAACTGTGAGGAGCAACTGGTCCGCTGACCTCAGGGAACGTGGTGGGACATACGTTTGTAGCAAATCAGAGAGATGGGGGGGCAAAACTGTTCAGTGATTTGTAGACATAAAGGAGTATTTTGAATTGGATTCGAAAGTGAACCGGTAACCAGTGCAGTGAGGCCAAAACTGGTGTAATGTGCTCTCTTTTGCCTGTACTGGTTAAAAATCGGGCTGCTGCATTCTGGACCAGTTGTAGTCGTGCAATGGAGGTCTGACTGATACCAAACAGGAGTGAATTGCAGTAATCGAGCCTAGATGTAATGAATGCATGTATTACTGTCGATGTCGATACCAAACTAGACAAACAACCATTTATGCTCTCACGCACAGCTAATAACAATTTACAGTGGTGCTTGAAAGTTTGTGAACCCTTTGTAATTTTCTATATTAGTACCTGTTGGTGCTTGCCAGGCCATCACTGTAAATAAGAATTTGTTCTTAGTGTTTATGCCTGGTTAAATAAAGGTGATAAAAAGAAAGATATTTCTGCATAAATATGACGTAAAACATCATCAGCTTTTCACAAAGTCCTAAAAGTAGATAAAGAGAACCCAGTTAAACAAATGAGACAAAAATATTATGCTTGGTCATTTATTTATTGAGGAAAATGATCCAATATTACATATTTGTGAGTGGTAAAAATATGTGAACCTCTGGTATTAGCAGTTAATTTGAAGGTGGAATTATGGTCGGGTGTTTTCAATCAGTGGATGATGATCAGGTGTGAGTGGCCACCCTGTTTGGTTTAAAGAACAGAGATCTATCAAAGTCTGCTCTTCACATGTTTGTGGAAGTGGATCATGGCAGGAACAAATGAGACTGGAAAAGGTTATAAAACCATCTCTAAAGGGTTTGGACTCCAACAATCCACAGTCAGACAGATTGTGTACAAATGGAGAAAATTCAAGAGCATTGTTACCCTCCCCAGAAGTGGTGGACCAACAAAGATCACTCCAAGAGCAAGGCGTGGAATAGTCAGAGGTCACAAAGGAGCCCAAGGTAACTTCTAACACCTGAAGGTCAGTCTCACATTGACTAATGTTGATGTTCATGAGTCCACCATCAGGAGAACACTGAACAACAATGGTGACCATGGCAGGGTTGAAGGAGAAAGACGCTGCTCTCCAAAAAGAACATGGCTGCTCGTCTGCAATTTGCTAAAGATCCCGTGGAAAAGCCAGAAGACTGTTGGAAGAAAGTTTTGTGGACGGATGAGACCAAAATAGAACTTTTTGGTTTAAATGAAAAGTGTTATGTTTGGAGAAATGAAAACTGCATTCCTGCATAAGAACCTTATCCCATCTGTGAAACATGGTGGTGGTAGTATCATGGTTTGGGCCTGTTTTGCTGCATCTGAACCAGGCCAGCTTGATTGATGGAACAATGAATTCTGAATGATATCAGAGAATTCCAAAGAAAACTGTCCGGACATCTGTCCATTAACTGAACCTCAAGAGAACATTGTGACAGCCTGATCACTCACCAATAAATATTATGCACACATTTCATCCACCCATTTCTTTTTTGGAGCAATCATCATCCGACACGCGGGCAGCCAAGCCCAGCTGTTTCCAGTTGAAACGCCCTTATTGAGAGTTGTGAAATGAAATGAAGCGCGACACAGGAGAGGGGTGTGTCATCTGACAGCTCGTCTGGAACCATCGGACAGCGGGTCTTGGATCACCTGAGGGCTCGACTGGCTCACAACAGAAGCGCTTTGGACCGAGTGTCTCTCCAAGCGTTGGTAGCGTGAGTGAAACAAATCAACCTGATGATATCTGCGGTTGCTGCTGCAGGTTATTCAACTTTGTGTGCCGCCGAGCACTGTTTGGGACAGAAACTGACTAACGCTGGAGCCACGTCCCTCTTTAAGTTAAAGGATCGATTATTATTGAATGAAGTATTGCTTTTTTTGTGTGAAATACATTTGAAACTAGTGGAGAAATTTTGTGGTTGTTTTTTTTTTCTTTTAATGTTGAGGGTGTTAATCACATATGTGTTTCGCATGTGAGGGTTTTGTGTTCAAGGGTAAACATATACAATTAACCCTCTTATATGCAGGGGGTTTCTACGAGGACTCAGATTTTCTCCAGCAGACCAAAAACATGCATATTAGGCTATTTGGTAACTATAGTGGTGCTTGAAAGTTTGTGAACTCTTTAGAATTTTCAGAATTTCATCAGATTTTCACACAAGTCCTAAAAGTAGATAAAGAGAACCCAGTTAAACAAATGAGACACAAATATTATGCTTGGACATGTACTGTATTTAGTGAGGAAAATTATCCATTATTACATATTTGTGAGTGGTAAAAGTACGTGCAGTTGCAATTATTGTTGCAACTAAATGTTTCTGGTAACTGTTGATCAGTCCTGCACACCAGCTTGGAGGAATTTTAGCCCATTCCTCTGTACAGAACAGCTTCAACTGTGGGATGTTGGGAGGTTTCCTCACATCAACTGCTGCTTCAGGTCCTTGCACAACATCTGGACTGGACTAAGGTCAGGACTTTGACTTGGCCATTCCAAAACATGAACTTTATTCTTCTTGAACCATTCTTTGGTAGAACCACTTGTGTGCTGAGGGTCATTATTTTGCTGCATGACCCACGTTGTAACGGTTATGTGATACCAAGGTTTTGGGGTGCCAGCCAGGTCTCCCTCCTGACATGCACTAGGAGAACAAGCAAAATGCCAAGGCCTGGTTGTGAATCTGTCAACAGCTTTTATCATCACACCACTATATCACTTGATGGCAGCTGAATTCAGTTACCTTAATTGCCGGTCTATAGAGCGCACCCGAGTATAGGCCGTGCACACTAAATTTAAAATAAAACACAATTTTGTACATAAACAAGACGCACCTGTGTATATGCTGTGGATGTCTGCATTATGATATCAGAAACTGTGTGCGGCTCCTGCAATAAATGTGCAACTTTTGTTGTAATACAAGAGTCAACCACCAGATGTCGTCTCATACACTTTACTGTTAGGCCTTCTTTTCAACACACGCAGCTTGATCAGATGGCCATGCAGGTAAGGGTGCAAATCTCTCAGTATCTGGCAAATCGATTCGATTCCATTTTTTGGTGTCACAATTCGATTCAAAATCAATTTTTCGACTCAGAAACGATTTTTCTATTGAAATGGTCATACATTTTGTTTCAATTATGTAACTGTCATGCTGAAAAGATTAAACAACAATGTAAAGAAATTATATTTATACCAAAAGTAGGAACAAATACAGGAGTGCATAAAATTCTGTAACTTAAATTACCAGTATTAGGTTAACCTTAGTTGCCTGGATTTTTCTAAAAAAAATAAATAAAAATAAAAATCTAGGAACAAATAATTCATCCATCCATTCTTCCATCATCTTTACCGACTTCTTCCTTTTTGAGTCACAGGGGTCACTGGTGCCCATATCCAGCCATCACTGTGTGAGAGGCGGGGGACACCTGGACAGGTCTCCATTCCATCACAGACAAATAATTAAAAATATATAAATACAAAAGTAAACAGACTTCAGCCTACCATAGTACATTAACCTTTAACTCAAAATAAAATACAGACTTCACAGTTTTTTTTAACCATATTGCTCTAACATTTGCTATATTTTCAAAACTTAACCTTATATGAAATATACAGACTTCACAATCTTAACCATAATCTCTTGTAAATGTGTCGCCATGGCTCAATGGGATTAACCAGTATAAATAAAGGTTGAATGAATATTGATTCATATTTGGTAAATCTTTAACATAATTTCAAAACCTGTGCAAGTCTGCACAAATCTCTTCTTAACTGTATTTAATTCATAAACCATCTAAATTTATCATTTAGAACTGACTCCTGGCGATGTGTCTCATCTGGCCTCTCTTCAACCTGTTAAAAAGACAAATTACATTAAGTTTGTTGTATAACTTGTCTATATAAGTTTTAGTATAATATGAGGAAAAAAAACAGTTACCTTTGAGTTGCAGCTGGTAGCATCAGAGCTTGTCCCACTTTATTTTTGTTTCATGGTGGAGTTGTGGTGCAGCTTTATCACTAAATGGTAAAATGGTAAATGGACTTTACTTATCTAGCGCCTTTCCATCTTATTTCAAGATACTCAAAGCGCTTTACACTACAATCTGTGCCCTCATTTACCCTTTCATACAGCACTCTACATCTCTACAAAGCTAACTGAACAAATAATTCTAATGAGACTAATCAGTGCTTATCTCACATTCATACACTGATGGGACACACATCAGAGGCTATGAGGGGTTCAGTGTCTTGCCCAGGGACACTTCGACATGTGACTGCTGGTGGATTCGAACCCCCAACTCTCACATTGGAGGACGACTGCTCTAACCACTTAGCCACAGCCGCCCCTCACTAAAAAAAGCTATGTGAAGGAATAACGTACGTTGGGTCCAACGTATTAAAAATAAACCTAAACCCTTTAGCAGAGCGTCTTGTTTTCATAACATCCACTTCCAAGGCCAGAGCCAGATTCAAATTTCAATCTTGTTTTGGGTCAGGCCGAACTCATTTATTTCCGCGTCTGTCTTTACAGTCTCACTAGTATATCATCTCATGGTGACTCCAAACAGCCGAATTGTGATTACTGATGCGAAAGTCAAGCTTACAACTTCTCCAAGATCTTTTCCTTCCAACTATCCATGAACACTGCCAGAAGTTCCACAGTCCTACCTGCTCAGCTCTGATACAGGTCCACAGATAGATTGCACAGAGTCTGTGTTGCCAAGCTAGGCACGCACATTCCAGACAGCTTAAACAGCTGCTGACATTACCAAATTTGTCGATAATCAAAATTTCCACTGACTCCAAAAAGCAGAAACCTGTTATCATAAATCCAAATATGTTTCCAAGGTAAGAGGGCTCTCCTTGACACTTTCTTCTTTTTGAGAAAATTTGATCAATTGTGTTGAGAGACCAGCTGAACAAATCCAGTTTACAGTTCAGAAGGTATACAAAAAGGGGCTCTGAAAAAGGTTCATAAGACAAAGAGCAAAAACATCAACCACCCATTTTTAATTTTTTTCCAAGATGGCGCCGGGGCTTGCCGTCCCTCGCTCTCTGTTTTTCTTCTATTTTTCTTATTTTTACAATGCTTTGTGCAGTTTACTGAAACATATTTGTAGTATGATTGTCGGGCACTTTTGGAGCTTCGTACATTTGCTGAAATACCTGTGGAATTTTTGTTCAGCGGTCAGCACTCTCCTCCACCGGTTCTGTCCGAGATTCCTGCGTTTCTTTACGTGACCCTGGCCTTTCTCCCTGGAGGAAACATCACAGACATCGTGGAAGCGTGCGGGGCTTTTGGTGAAACTAGGGCACCGTGTGGATTATTCTGTCAAGAGATATGGGGTTCGCTCTGGATCTGATCATCGCCTCTCTGACCCGTGGTGCGTCAGGGACCCTACTGCTGGCCAGCTACCCACGCACTCAGTCCATGTAAACAACTGGAGTTGTTTACCTGCACGCCGCACAAGCCAACCAGGAGGTGCTGTTTTTCAAAATCTGCAGCCGCTGGCGCACGCTCCCCCCACCACGGCTGTGTCTGCGTTGGACCCTATCAAGATGTGTTTGATCAACGCAAGATCTGTTTCCAACAAGACTTTTATCCTCAATTACTTTTTTAAAGACAAAAAGTTGGATTTTCTCTATGTCACGTTATCTTGGATATCTGATGGTGAGTCCAGCGCCTTGGTGGAATTATTACCTCCGGACTGTCTGTGTTTTAATGCCCCGCGGCCATAAGGCCGGCACGGTGGTGGATTATGAACAGTCCAAACTTTGTCTGTAAACAGTTGGCCATCCCGGTTTCCCACTCCAGATTTGAGCTGAGCATCTTTGAACTCGGACATTCTCCTCCGGTTCTGTGCGCACTTGTCTACCGCACCCCTCGATCCAAGGATTTTATAAGTGAGTTCTCTGACTTTTTGGCTGATATCATACCGAGATACAATCATGTTTTAATTATTGGGGATTTTAATATACACGTGTGTTGTCAGTAGAAGCCTTTAGTGAAGGACATTCTAGATTTATTGGACTCTTAATTTATCTCAGCAGATAAATGGTCCCACCCAAGAACATGGTCATACACTGGACCTTGTTTTAACACGCAATCTCTGTTTGTAATTTGAAAATCGGCGACAATGTTTTTTCAGATCACATGCCTGTATTGTTTGACTTCACCCTCCCTTGTCCTACTGCTAAGCTGTGCACTCCTGCACGTACAACACGCGCCATTAACCATTTCACTGCTGCTCGTTTTACTGAAGCTTTTAACGCTGAGAAGATCAAACAGCTCTCGGTGTCTCTTACCACCGAGGAGCTAACCTCTCAGTTCAACTCTGTCTGTTTAAATGTTCTGAACCGTGTTGCTCCAGTTAAAACCAGAAAAACAAAACTTAGATCAGAACATTGGCTTAACTCAAGCCTTTAGACAGCAATGTAGGAGAGCAGAGCGCAGGTGGAGGAAAGACAGGCTGCAGGTTTCTTTTCACATGCTATGGGAGAGTTGGCGTCGTTATCAGAAAGCAGTTAAATCTGCTAAATCTAAATTCTTCTCTGATATAATTGTCTCCAACTCCCACAACCCCCGAGTTCTTTTTACCACCCTGAACACAGTTCTACACCTCAGTGAACCTTCACCTCTGAAAGCCTCAACTGAACTGTGTGAGAACGTCCTCCGTTTCTTCTTTAAAAAAGTTGCGAACACCCGGGCACTCATTTCTCCACCAGCTCATGATCCTTCCATACCATCTCAATGTGCAGCTGTATTTGACCACTTTGATCCAATCTCTTTGTCTTCTCTGGAGCAGGTAATCTGTAGCATGAAGCCATTTGTTTCCCCCTTTGATGTGGTCCCCCCTCAACTACTAAAGGAGGTTTTTCCTACTCTGGGTCCCTCTATTCTTGCAATTGTGAATAGCAGTTTATCCTCAGGTGTGGCGCAAAAACTTTTAAACATGCTGCTCTCCAGTCTCTCCTGAAAAAACCCAACCTTGACCCCTCAGTCGTGTCCAACTTCTGGTCTGTCTTCAGACTCCCAATCACCTCTAAACTACTGGAAAATATTGTTGAGTCTCAGTTGAAGTGCTTCTTGGAGGCCCACGCTCTCCTAGAGTTATTTCCAATCTGGCTTCAGATCTCTCCACAGCACTGAAACTGCTCTACTGAAGGTTTTTAATGACATTTTCCTAGCCACTGATGCAGGTGATTCTGTGCTGCTTGTCCTATTGGACCTTACATCTGCTTTTGACACCATCGACCATGGGATCCTCATTTCTAGGCTAGAGCAGTGGGTGGGCATCACAGGGTCAGCCCTCAATTGATTTAGGCCCTACCTTTCTGACAGAACCTTTTGTGTCAGTATCAAAGATTTCAGTTCAGCATCGGCAGCGCTTCATTGGGGGGTACCGCAGGGGTCCATCCTTGGTCCCCTTCTCTTTTCTTTACATTTGCTGCCACTAGGTGCTATTTTCCGCAATCACAACTTTCCCTTTCATTTCTATGCCGATGACTGTCAAATTTACTTCCCACTGAGGCACAGAGGCACACGCTCTCTTCAACCTCTTTTTGACTGCCTGGCTAACGTCCAGGACTGGATTGCTTTAAACTTCTTAAGTTTCAACAAGAAGAAGTCTGAAGTCGTCTTGTTCCATCCCAGTGGCATGTTCATGCATTGACCTTTTCTCTTTAGCTCCGTTAGAGAAACAAAGAGTCACCAATTTGGGAGTGATAATGGACCCCTCCCTGAAACTTAACAGTCACGTAAACATGATTGTTAAGTCCTGTTTTTTTCAGCTGAGACAGCTGTCTAAGCTGAAGCCCATACTAACCAAAAAGAATCTTGAGACAGTGATCCATGCATTCATAACATCCAGGCTCGATTATTGCAATGCGCTTCTGTTTGGAATCAGTCAGTCCTCCATTGCACGTTTACAACTAGTCCAAAATGCTACAGCCCGATTTTTAACTGGTACAGACCATAGAGAGCACATTACTCCAGTTTTGGCCTCCCTCCATGGCTACCCATTCACCTTCGTATCCAGTTCAAAATACTCATGTATGTTTTTAAATCACTGAACAGTTCTGCCCCATCCTATCTCACTGTTCTTCTACAGCCATATGTCCCATCGCGCTCTCTGAGGTCAGCAGACCAGATTCTCCTTTCAGTTCCAGAAACCCGTCGCAAGCTCAGAGGTGACAGGGCTTTCTCTGTTGCAGGTCCAAGACTGTGGAATGAGTTGCCACTGCGTGTCAGGCAGTCTCCCACACTCACAGTCTTTAAGTCTCGCCTGAAAACTCACTTTTATTCCCTTGCCTTTGACGTGATGTGATTTGTTTTGATCCTGTCTGTGATCCACAGTGTTGACCATTTAATTATCTGCTGCAATTAGTGTCGGGGTGTAAAGGTACGCTAAAATCACATTTCGGTTCAATTTCAAGGAGGCTTGGTTCGGTTAATTTTCGGTACAAAAAAAAAAGACAAAATGAAGACTTACAAAATATTTATTGTGAAAATATGCCAAGTAAACAATACTGAAGTGTTGACATGATGGGATGTTGTAGCGGGGCTCAATAACTTTATAGCCGGTGCATCAACAACAGAAACTTAGATCCAGAGCTTTAAAAACTCCTACAGCTTGTGTTATTGCTCTGGACCGATCTGAATCACTTGATGAAGGTTGTTTAAATACTGCTGTTATTGGTCTTTGCACCAAGTTGCAAGAAGAGACGTTCGCGTACGGATGATGTTGTTTCAAGCGCGTTAACAAGTTAGACGTGTTGCCTGTTGCAGATCCAACCTCCATGAAACAACGTTGACACACAGCTTTGGATTTACACTTGTCTTTTAACAAGAAAGCCACAATGTTCCCAAACAGGAGACTGCAACGGGATGCTAGTAGGCTGCTAGTAGGCTGCTAATGCTAGCGTGCTGCAAGATAATAGCGCCGTGCTGAAACACATTTAGGAATTTTAGTTACGCGGCGCATACTCTCTCGTTAATAAAATTTAATGAGTACCGAAACGGTTCAGTAAACCCACGTGTACCGTTGCACCCCTAATTTGTATCTATATTTTTATCTTGCGTTTTCCTGTTCGCTGTGCTTGTTTGTTTGTATTGTACAGCACTTTGGTTGGCCTTGTTGCAGTTTTAAGTGCTCCATAAATAAATTGGTATGGTATGGTAATCAAAGTGGCATTACAGTGATTTTTTTTTTTTACAGTGATTATCCTGGTTAGGGATTTGTGAGTCTAACAGCTTCAGGGTATAAACTGTTCCTCAGTCTAATAGTTCTACACTTCATCATTCTCAACCTCCTGCCTGAGGGGAGCGGGGCAAAAAGTGTGTGTGCTGGGTGAGTGGGGTCCATCGTGATGCAGACGGCCCTTTTCCTGCATCTGGAGGTGTAGATGTCTTTAATGGTGGGGAGGCTGACTCCAACAGTCTTCTGTGCAGCCTTCACCCTCTGCAGAGCTTTCTTTTCTGCAGCTGTGCATCCTCCATGCCACACGTTGATGCTGGAGCACAGGATGCTCAACACACAGCCTTGAGGGGAGCCAGTGCTGAGGGTTATGGTGGAGGAAGAGAAGTTGTGAATCCTCACTGACTGCAATTTGTTGGTTAAGTCCAGGACGCAGTTGCGTAGGGAGTGACTTAGTCCAAGTGTGAGTAATTTGTCCATCAGTGTATGGGGAATCATGGTGTTGAATGCGGATGTGAAGTCCACAAAGAGCATACGGACGTAGGAGTCCTACTCCAGGTGGGTGAGAGCAGTGTTGACCACAGAGAAGATGGCGTCCTCTATTAATCTATTCTTGTGATATGCATACTGGTGTGCGTCCTCGCTGATGTTGATGGGAGCTTTGATGTGGGCCATGATGACCAGTATTTCAAAGCATTTAGCTCTATCATCCATGATATTTACATATACAGAAATATATTTTTAAACTTTTATTTAAATATGTACTAATAAATACACAAAATACTTGACTGACTGCTTTAAAATTACATTTGACTCAACTTCTGTGCCACAGAGCCCACATGACTCAGATGGGGAATACCCCCGTCCCGTACTTTGCTCTGCTCTCCATTTCATGTGTTCAGATGTGAGCTTAAAATTAGATATTTAAACACATATTTACACAAAAAGATGGGAGTAGTGGCACAGAGGTTAGAGGAGGTGGGCCGGTAATCCGAAGATCGCTGGTTCATCTCCTGGTACCAACAACATCAAAATGTGGGTGGGAAAGTTGAAGCACCCACACCTGCCTCCATCCTCATTTGCCCCACCCTGGGCCCTTGAGCAAGGCCGTTAACCCCCACCATCTGCTCCCCTGGTCACCCTAGATGGCAGCTCTCTGCTTCACACAGAGGTCTGTGGTAGCTCGGTGGTCTATGGTTGTGTCAGGAAGGGCATCCGGCATGAAAATTGTCAAGTCTTTGTGTGACGTAGCTCACTGTGGTGACCCCTGAAGAAGGGAGCAGTCGAAAGAACAAAATGTACACAGAAAGATGTCACACAGAAAGAATTTTAAAACTTTTATTTAAATATATACCAGTACAGTACATACAGAAATATGCCGGTAAATGTTTTTTTCTGAACAATGCCTTTAACACAGCTGGTCTAAAAAAAAGAAAAGGACCTGTAGCTGACCAGAAGTGACTCATCTTTTGTCGCTTATCTTTTTTTTTTTTTTGTACCTTTTTTTTTACCGGAAACAGGTAGCCTCATTAATGCACGTCTATCTTGGGGAATGGGTCATCGTGACTCAGTGAGAGTACCATATTGGTCATTCAGGTTCGCCTTCTGGTCACATGGTCACAGAGTGGAATTATGGGTATTTAGTAGCAAAATTGAAACCATGAGCAAGAGGTACATGTCATGAACACCTGTCGCGTTCACTCTGTCTAACAAAAATCTGCCCCCAGGAGGCGTGGGTGTCGGGCAGCTATATGAGCGCCCAGGTGTGTCAAAGAGAAATGTTATTCAGCAGCAGTAAGCTTGGCAACCTGTCAAAATATAATATTTAAATTAAAAAGTAGTTTTGGGTTGTGACTGAGAGATCTCCCTTAGAGATAGGATGAAAAGCTCTGTCATCTGGGAGGGACTCAGAGTAGAGCCGCTGCTTCTCCATGTCGAGAGGAGCCAGTTGAGGTGACTCAGGCATCTGGTTAAAATGCCTCCTGGATGCCTCCATGGTGAGGTTTTCCGGACACGTCCCACTGGGAGGAGACCCAGAGGATGACCCAGAATGCACTGAAGGGACTATGTTTCGCGACTGGCCTGAGAATGCCTTGGGATTCTCCAGGAGGAGCTGGCCCAAGTGGCTGGGAAGAGGGAAGTCTGGGCCTCCCTATTTAGGCTGCTAGAAATGATAAAGCCGATAAATGGAAATGAGGTAAATCATTTTCATTTATCATGCGATTAATTGATTTATTGTTTATCGTAACAGACCTAATCTGCAGTGTTTTTGTATTAGAGTGTAGAACTATGTATAAGTCCAGAAAAACAAAAGATTCCACAAGCAAATAAGTTACTCCAGTTACCAGCAGAGAAAACAGGAAGTGACACAATATGCCTTAGAATGAAAGTCCATCAACAGCAAACTGCCACCAAAATACCAAGAAAAAACACCTAAAACTATTTAAACAGGCATCTGTTCTAGAATGTCCACTCCAGTTTTTGTTCCTTTAAATTTCATGACTAATCCCACCTTTAAATCCAACCAAACTTTCCCAGCTTAAAAAAGGGTCAAGTCATGTTGAATGTTTTGCCTTCTAGGATCATGGGGGAGTCAGGTCTGAGCAGTGTTTCCCCTACCATTATACAAGCTGGGTGCCCCGTCAACAGAACCGAGCACCCGGTCTACTAAACCGTGCCCACCCACCTGTCGGCACTGATGTAATGCTAAGCTAGCGGCTCACAATACAGCTGTGCTAGACAAAAACCTAAAGGCAGCCTCTTCACGCATGCTGAACCCTCACACTGAACCCCGCCCCTCGCACGCACACACACGCACACTCCAAAACTGTAAAACTTTCGGTACAAACAACGTGCGGCTCAGATCAGATGTGTCTCCTCCTCCCCCTCCCGCAGTGAGCTTCGCAGCTCAGGACGTTTCTCAGTCTGTCTATCCCTGGGTTGTTGCTCTTAATATTGTGTTATTGTATGCAACAGATAAATAGATGAAAAACAAAGTTCAGTTGTTGAAGATTATGCTCTCTCCTCATCGCCTGCTTTAAATCCAGTCATTCCTTTTCTCATGAACAGGCCCAGCATCTTACTTGTATAGGTTTAGTCAGCATTCATGATTGCCAGTTAGACTGAACTGTCAAAGTTGTGCCACTTGCCACTCACCCCATAGTACATAAAGTATTAAATCCATCCTGTTGTCCTCTAATTTTCCCTCAAATCACACACGCAAGGGTCAGTGTCCTTTCATGACTACCTAAACCCTTTTGGATCTCATGCTTTTTTGTCTTTGCTTGTCTCCCCCCCCCTCCCCATGCACAGCCACATGTGAGGCTCAGAGACGTCGGTCTGTGCAGGATCTGCCCGCCATTGGCACAGAGTCCAACCAGGTAAGACAGACAACCACCCAAAGTAAAGGCAGAGTCTACAGGTGCATCTAAAAAAAATAGAATACTGTGATATTATTATTTTTTTGTCAGTCTTTTCAGAAAGTGAACTTCATGTAGTACATAGACTCATTCCACATAGTAAACAAAATTCAGCGTCTCAGAAAATTTGACTATTACATGCAATACATTAGAATATTACATATTATATTTTGGTACCTTTGACAGTGTGTGCAGGTCCTGTGTCCTGCTGGAAAATAAAATCATCATCTTCATAAAGGTCATTTTTTAGGATGTGTAAAGGCACAAAATTAACAAGGCTTTTGTAGAAAACAAATTTTCTGAGTTGACAATATCTCACCTGGTTGCAATTACAATTTAAACTTGGAGTGTATACTGTAGACTTGTATTAGCTTGGACTTCCGCCAGTACTGCCTGAAAATTGCCTTTCATGAAGATATTTTTGCTACCTTTGCGTTGGATGCTCCAGTATTCAACATTGTTGTGTGACTGACTCAGCAAAGCTGAAGAATGGTGACAGAATTGAAGAAATATAAGTATTATATATAAGTATACTACTGACTATATTTACAAAAAAGCCAGACAGCATCTCCACCTTCTATGTAAGCTAAGAAGCTTTATTGTAATCAAAATTACTTTGCAGTTAGTGTACAGATCACTGGTCGAAAGTGTTGTTTCCTTTAATATTGTCTCATGGTATGGGAACCTCCTAGCCAGGGACAGGAACAAGTTGTCCCAACAAGGTAGTAAAGTCATCAACAAATGAAACATAAATGATGGAGGTGCACATAGACGCAGCGACCCGGAGGTCCAACACCCGGCACAATTTTTGCACGATATGGATGATACTTTGCATTTTCTTGTACATATTTGATGCAGTAGCACTACAGTACAGCCATGCTGAACTTGTTCAGCTCAACACAGGAATTACATACCAGCTATCAAACGAGTACTCTATTCCAGCTGAGCTCGTCAGACCATCTTACGGGATCTCCGCAACAGAAGGCTGTAGAAGAAAACGCTGTGAGCGGAAAAACAAGAGAGGCAAGCAGGGGGTTATGTGGGCTAGGCTAAAGGCTAGCCTGTTCAAGCTGCCACTTCCCACCATATTTCTCTCCAATACCCGATCAATCCTTCACAAGATGGATGGAATTCGATTGCAGATAACATCGACAAGGGCCATGCGCGACCGTTGCTGCATGATATTTACGGAGACCTGGCTAGAAAGCACCATCCCAGATGCGGCTATTGTGCTAGCTGGCTTCACCGCATACCGAGCCGACAAAACCCCGGACTCAGGTAAGAAGATCGGCGGAGGTCTGTGTGTTTACATCAACAACTACTGGTCTACAAAGTTGCTATGATGGACAAACTGTGTAACCCATATGTGGAGGTTATGCTGCTCAAATGTAGACCGTTCTATGTACTGAAGGAGTTCACAGCTGTTTACATATATGCTGTGTACATCCCACCAGATGCTAATGCAAAGCTAGCGTTGGGACACTTATACGACAACATAAACAATAGTTTGACAGCCCACCCAGACAGTGTTTTTATAGCAGCAAGGGACTTCAACCACGCTGACTTAAAAACTGTTTTCCCTAAATTCCACCGCACCGTGAAATGTGCATCTAGCGAAATAAGACTCTAGACCAGGTTTACCCTCACCTGGACCTATCAGACCATCTTTCTCTCCTCCTACACCCACGGTACAGACCTAAAATTAAAACGGCTAACACCACTGTCAAAACTGTTAGATCATGGCCCCCAGATGCTATTCATAAGCTACAGGACTGTTTCCACCACACAACCTGGGATACATTTAAAGATCAGAGTATACCCACTCGAGTCCTTAAATGAATACACCGTAACGGTGTTGACCTACATCAACTTTTGTGTGGACTGTGTAACATCCTGGAAACGGGTCTGTATTTTACCCAATCAAAAGCCTTGGATGACACACAAGGTACTGTAACTAGACACACAAGGTACTGTAACTACTGAGAGCCAGGGATGCAGCATTTAGAAAAGGGGACTCTCAGGCTTATGGCATGGCCAGGACTGCTCTAAGGAAGGGTATAATTGCTGCAAAATTACACCATTCTAAGTAATTGCAGGATGGCTTAAACAACTCAGACCCAAGACAGGTGTGGGAGAGTGTCAAGGTCATTACAGACTATAAAAGAGCAGCATCTTCCCCAGTAAATAGTAGTGCCACTTTGGCTGAGGAATTAAATCACTTCTATGCTCGCTTTGACAGGGAAAATACAGATTTCCCCTTGCCTCCTTGCCACTCTAGGGACACTGCCCCTGTCCTGAGCATGCACGAAGGGAGAATTGCTCTTCGAAACATCAACCCCAGGAAGGCACCTGGACCAGATGGGGTGCTGGGTAGGGTGCTGAGACACTGTACGGATGAGCTGGCAGATGTTTTTACATCAATCTGCAATATGTCGTTGTCCACTTCATATGTGCCGGCCTGCTTTAAAGCAGCTGTAATAGTCCCCATCCCCAAACTGTCTAATATTACATGCCTAAATGATTATAGACCTGTGGCACTCACCCCCATACCAGCTAAATGCCTAGAGAGACTAATCATCAAATACTTAAATAAATCTATACCACCAAACACTGGACACTTATAAATTTGCATACAGAGAGAACAGATCAACAGAAGACGCCATTGCTATTATGGTCCACAAACTTGTGGAACATTTAGAGCTCAAGAACAAATATGCTAGGCTGCTCTTTGTCGATTTTATAACACTATGCAGTCGAACAAACTCCTACCAAAGTTACATGATCTTGGACTGAACAACACTCTATGCAATTGGAGCTTGGACTTTTTAACAAACCGCACAGTGTGTGAGAATGGGCAAGCACACCTCCTCCACTCTTTCCGTCAGCACGGGGGCCCCACAAGGCTGGTGCTCAGCCCAGCACTTTATACTCTCCTCACTCACAGCTGCACAGCCTCTTCACCATCAAATCGCATACAGAGCCGAAGTACAACAATTGGTATTGTGGTGTCACAACCACCACCTGGTTCTTAACATAAAGAAAACCAAGGAAATTATTGTAGATTTTCACAAACAAAACAAAAACATCCACTCTCCACTTCACATCAGAAAAGAAGTGGTTGAGGGGGTCGCAAAATTCAAACTTCTGGGTGTGACAGTGACAGAGAACCTGACCTGGGGTACTAACAGTGCCTCGGCTATCGGAAAATCCCAGCAGCATCTTTTCTTTCTGAGGAAACTGAAATGGGCCAAAATTCCTCAGCAGCTTATGATCAACTTCTACAACCGTGCTATTGGAAGTGTATTAACCTATGGATTCCTAGTGTGGTTCTCCAGCTGCACTAAGGCAGACCAGCAGGCTTTTCAGCAGGTGGTTAAATCAGCTGGGAAGATAATCGGGATTACTCTCCCAAAGATCAAAACTATCTATACAACCTGCTGTCTGAGACGAGTCAACAACATCCTGCGGGACAGGTACCATCTTGCACATGGCCTTTTCCACCTGCTACCCTCAGACAGAAGGTTCCGGTCCATAGGTGCCAGGACTACCAGAATGGCTCACAGTCTGTACCCACAAGCTGTGAGACTGTTAAATGAACAGCATCTCTCTGTAATCCCACCCACTATCCTTACATCTCAAATCTCATTATGACAATAACTGTGAAGTGGATATTGCATTGCTGCAGCAACCAACTACTACCTTTCAACATCTGGCTGTTTACGGTTTTCCCTTCTTCTGTCTTGAGCTTAGATGCTGTATTATCTGTGTTAACATTGATCATCAGAACCTTGCAAAGTTCTTTCGTACCACTATGTGTTGGACGACATCACAAGCTTAGACCCTGGGGAGGGGTCTCGTCGCTGAGTGAGCTAAGTGAACAAAGTGAACTCATCTAACCTTTTATTATAGGTCTTCCATTTTAGCTTGGGTGGGGATCTTTTTAGGAATAGATGCATAAATAAATACTATTTTCATAATCTTCTGGTGTGTAGTGATTGTTTGATGGTTCTGACATTCTAGGCAAGATCTTCTGCCTGTTTGACCCACAAATTTATTACAATATTCACGAGTCTAACAGCCTCAGGGTAGAAGCTGTTTGTCAGTCTAGTGATTCTACACTTAATGCTCCTTAACCTCCTTCCTGAGGGGAACGGGGCCAAAAGTGTGTGTGCTGGGTGAGTGGGGTCCTTCGTGATGCAGGTGGCCCTCTTCCTGCATCTAGAGGTGTTAAAGTTTGTGATGGTGGAGAGAATGACTCCAACAGACTTCTGTGCAACCATCACCACACTCTGCAAAGCTTTTCTTTCTGCAGCTGCGCAGCCTCCATGCCACACATTTATGCTGGAGCACAGGATACTCTCCACTGCACACCTGTAGAAGGAGGTGAGGACTGAGCCTCTCAGACCAGCTCATCTCAGCCACCTGAGGAAGTAGAGTCTCTAATGAGCTTTCTTGATCAGGCTGGTAGTGTTGTTGCCCCAGCTGAGGTTGTCATTCAGGTGTACACCTAAGTACTTGTAGCTGGAGACCACTTCCACCGCAGATCCTCTTATTTTCAGTGGGGTGTAGGTGTGTTTGTTCCTTCTGAAGTCCACGATCATCCCTTTTGTCTTCTTCACATTGATGTAAAGGTTATCCTCTTTGCACCAGCTATCCAGGTGTTCCACCTCCTGCCTGTAGCTGTACTCATCATTGTTTGTGATGTATCCCACCACCGCTGTATCATCTGCAAACTTTACAATATGACAGCCTGGATGGGTAGCTGCACAATCATATGTGAGCAGAGTGAATAGGAGAGGGCTCAGCACACATCCCTGAGGAGAGCCAGTACTAAGGGTTATGGTGGAGGAGGAAAAGTTGTGGATCCTCACAGACTGAGGTCTGTTTGTTAAGAAGTCTAGGACCCAGTTGCAAATGGAGGGGCTTAGTCCTAGTGTGAATAGTTTGTCCATTAGGGTTTGGGGGATCATGGTGTTGAAGGCAGATGTGAAGTCCACAAAGAGCATACAGACGTAGGAGTCCTTCTGCTCCAGCTGGGTGAGAGCAGTGTGGACCACAGAGGAGATGGCGTCCTCTGTTGATCGGTTCTCACAGTATGCATACTGATGAGGGTCCTCGTTGATGTTGTTGGTTGTTTTGTTGTGGGTCATGACCAGTTTTTCGAAGCTTTTAACGACTATCGGGGTGAGGGTCACTGGCCGATAGTCATTTAGACCAGTCACTGTAGAGCTCTTTGGGACTGGGATGATGGTGGCAGTCTTCAGGCAAGTGGGAACTGTTTCCAGGGTGTGGCAGGGCTTTATACCTGGGGTCGGGCTTGTTGACAATATCATTTTTAGCTTTTCATAAAGTGCTGCTACAACTTTTTGGCTGAAGTTTTGACATGATGGATGGAGTATGCAGTGGGGCTCAAGAACTTTATGCTTAGAGCCAGCGCATTCAACAACTGAATTTGGACGTAGATCCAGAGCTTTAAAAACACCTATGTAGCATATTTATAAAAAAATTAATATGCTGCAATATATCAATGTAAATGGTTGATAAAGAAAAATGTTAAATGGGCTATTTTCTCAGAAGATAAAGGTACGTCTCCTGAAGGAGCAGACAGAGACTAGAAGTTTGCAGTTGCGGGTGACTTGTATTTAGAGTGAAGAAAAAAATATATATATTTACAACATTAGTGAAATCAACCATATGGCCATATAAAGAATGTGCAACAAAAACAACAACAACACAAACAAATGTGGGGGGGAAACAATCCCACAGTTCCATAAGCAACACACCCACACCCTTCAGTTCTTTCACCCCAAGCTGGGGTTGATTCAGGTCCCAAGCAAGTTACTTATAAAGTGCTGGGTTCAGTGCAGGTCGTGGGCTGACAAATGTCATATTGGAGTAGGGACAAAATTGTTCAGTTGGCTGCAAGGAGCCTCCTACCAGCCTGGCAGGAGAAGCAGAAATCTTCGGCACTACAAGTGCAATCCTTTCTTTAGGCTCTAGGCCTGGACCTTCAGCTCGCCATCTACCTGGCCTGCATAATAAAACAGGACCATTTTCTCAATAAATGTATAATCAAAACATTCTAGTGTGCACACCAATTCAATAAATGACACTCTTTGCACTATAAATAATTCCAACAATCATTTTCAGTCAATATGCATATTCAATAAATATAAAGTTCAATATAAATTAAAGCTGCAAGCAGCGTTCAAGGCCCTCGCAGCGAAGCGCCGCTGCGGCCTTATGGCGACCGCGGGAACTGCAGCGACCCTTCCCGGTCGCCATCGATAACGCTCACGCTACCGTCACGCGCCCGTTCTCCGGAGTGCGCATTCGCCAAACCTTTGACATAAGCTGCGACCGCATATATACCTATTGTAATAATGTAGGGGGCGCACTTGAGTCAAATATGAAACAACAACACCACTGCGTCCATAAGTCCTCACTAGTCAAGCACCAAAAATCTGGTGCAGATCGGACGATATATCACTGAGATATAACAGTTTGAATTATCTAGGGGGCGCACTTGAGTCAAATATTAAACAACAACACCACTGCGTCCATAAGTCCTCACTAGTCAAGCACCAAAAATCTGATGCAGATCGGACAATATATCACTGAGCTATAACAGTTTGATTTACCTAGGGGGCGCACTTGAGTCAAAAGTAAAACAACAATACCATTGTGTGTTTAAGTGCTCACTAATCACACACCAAAAATATGGTCCACATCGGATGACATATCACTGAGATATAACAGTTTGAATAATCTAGGGGGCGCACTTGAGTCAAATATTAAACAAAAATAACAATGTGTCTAGACATGGTCACACATTATGCCATAAAAATCTGGTACAGATCGGATGATATATTATTGAGATATAAGGGTTGGAATATTATAGGGGGCGCTCTTGAGTCAAAAGTTAAAAAACATTACTAATGTGTCCATCAGGGCTACATAATAATATACCAAAAATCTGGTGCAGATCGGATGATTTATCATTGAGATATAACTGTTGCAAGATTGTAGGGGGCGCTATAGAGTCAAAATTTAAAAAACATTACTACTGTGTCCACCAGGGCTAAATAATAATACTCCATAAATTTGGTGCAGATCGGCTGATATATCACTGAGACAGAACAGTTTGAATAATGTAGGGGGCGCCCTTGAGTCAAATATTAAACAACAAAACTAAAATGTCCATCAGTTCTCAGTAATGACGTACCAAAAATCTGGTTCAGATCGGATGTTGTATCACTGAGATATAACTGTAAGAAGAATGTAGGTGGCGCTGTTGAGGTTCTTGGCCACTTATCATGGAACCCTGTTCAGAGATGGATAATGATCAATCATAGTGATTTTGGTTCACCTGGGCTCAAATCTGTGCAATTTAGAGCCAAACGTATTGCAACGGCGTCACTTTTTAATTCGCCATGGCGCCACGCCCACATTCTCCAGCTATAACTGTTTTGTTGTTTAAATCAAGTCAGACCATCTTATCTGTCTTCTAACACAGGATCATCCTGATTATGTGAAGGGTGTCAAAGAACGAGCATTCCAAGCCAAAAAAGTCACTTCCTGTTCTGAGGGGGTGGGGCTTTGATGACGTCACAATATGACCTCAGGGTATCGTCGGGCATGGGACAGGGATGACTCGTGCCAAATTTGGTGCAAATCTGTCATTCAAGTTGAAAGTTATAACGTTTGGAAATTTATGGCGTGAAGCTCAACTTTGAGGCCTGGCCACGCCCCTTTAACAAAACGAAACCGAAAGCTTTTGATAACTTTTACTCTCCAATGTCTTAAGGGCCTAATAACCAAGTTTTAAGTCAATCTTTCAAAATCCCTAGGAGGAGTTCGTTAAAATTCGCCGTTAAAAACGCCCAAAAATTAACCTTTGACCCAAAATGGCCGACTTCCTGTTGGTTTTGGACCGGAGCGCCAAGAGACTTTTTCATAGGTCCTGAGAAGATACACATGTTCACCGAGTTTCAGATTTATCGGTCGAAAAACGGCTCGGGCTGAGGTTTTAAAATATTCTAGGGGGCGCTAGAGAGGCTATTGCGCAATCATCATGGTTTCCTGTTCAAGGGGCGGGCAATGATCGATCATAGTGATTTTCATGAACCTCGGATCAAATCTGTGGAATTTAGAGCCAAACGTATTGTAACGGCGTCACTTCTGACTTCGCCACGCCGCCACGCCCACATCCTCCAGGGGAAACGCTTTGCGCTTCAAAGCAAGTCAGACCAACTTGTTATCTGCCTTCTGACACAGGATCATCCTGATTGGGTGAAGAGTGTCAGGGAGGGAGCATTCCAAGCCAAAAAAGCCACTTCCTGTTCTGAGGGGGCGGGGCTTTGATGACGTCAAAATTTGACCTCAGGGTATCGTCGGGCATGGGATAGGGATGACTCGTGCCAAATTTGGTACGATTCTGTTTTTCAATGTGAAAGTTGTAGCGTTTGGAAATTTTTGGCGTGAAGCATAATTTTGAGGTCCGGCCCCGCCCCCTCAACATACGTCGGTTTGCACCGTTTTGATAACTTTAGGTCCCCCATGCCTACTGAGCAAAATGGCGAAGGTTTGAAACCGATTGAGCGAAATCCCTAGGAGGAGTTCGTTCAAATTCGCCGTGTACGAAAAGTGAAAAACGGTCAAAATTGACCCTTTGACCCAAAATGGCCGACTTCCTGTTTGGTTTAAGGCATACCTCCAAGAGACTTTTTTTCATGATTCAGTGGGTTCTACATATGTACCAAATTTCAGCTCTCTAGGACTTACCAGTTGTCATATCTCACGTTAGGGGGCGCTGTGGAGCAGTTTGGCCACGCCCACTTTTGGTTCCATTACAGTACAAGAATTTCACGCGGGGGACAATTTTTGGTGAAGTTTGGTGAGTTTTGGGATATGTTAAGGCCTCCAAAAATGCGTCCCAAATGTCCCAAGAAGAATAATAATAAGAAACAGCACAATTACAATAGGCCTTCGCAGCGCTTAGCTGCTCGGGCCTAATTACATCCATGAAAAATCCAATAAATATACATCATATAAATTAGTTGACATGAAATGTAAAAAAAAAACAATCTAAACAAGTTCTCAATAAATATTTAAGGCACCTTATTGTTCTCCAGTTGGTTGTTTACAGCTAGTATGGGCGTCTAGATCTAAACAGCAGTTAGTGATTTCACAGCTACACAAAACAACCACTTAATGTCATCAATAAGCTAACCGCTAAGTGACACGCAGAAACACTCATCCGGTCCGCAGTTTCTATCTCATATAACCTTTTTTTCATCTCTTCTCGGTTCGTGGTAGTTGGCTCCTGCAGCTCTGCTCCTCCCAACAAGTTCTAAACTTTCCTACTTCCTCGCTCCAGCTAATATACCTAACAAATAGGCTGTGGTGGAGCATGTGACCCTGATACTCAACAGCGATTGGCTGTTGAGTAATCTCGCGAGAATTTATGATGGTACATTTGAACTATCGCAAGATTTGATAGATAAAGGGAATAAAGAGTGGAAGGTCCAGAGAATGGAAGTTAAATTTACACCTGGGTTACACCTACATCTTGTGTTATTGCTTTGGACCGATCTGAATTACCTGATAACGGTTGTTTAAATGCTGCCATTATCGGTCTTTGAACCAAACTACTGTACTTTAACATTCGGATGATGTCGTTTCAAGAGCATTAACAAGTTATACGTGTTGCCTGCGGCAGATCCAATCTCCGTGAAACAACGTTGACACACAGTTTTGGATTTATCCACTTCTCTTTTAAGAAGAAAGCCATAATGTTCCCAAACAGGAGACCACAATGAGATGGCTTGTTCGTTGCCTGCTAGGCAGCTAATGCTACGCATGCTGCAAGATAATAGTGCCATGCTGAAACACGCGTAGGACTTTAGTTCCGCGACGCATAATCTCTCGTTAATAAAATTTAATAAGTGAAAAAACAAAAGAAACCGTTCACACGTGGACCGAACCGAACATGCTGTACCAAAACGGTTCAGTAACCCACGTGTACCATTACAGCACTACGTTATCAAGATGTTATCAAGAACATGTTTAGTTTTGTTGCTCCAGGTCCCACTTTATTATAACTTGACACAGTAGAAGCTATCAACTGTTTTTATGTTGTTTGTTTGTTTTTTCCTGTGTATGTGTCTATGTGAGTTGTTTATTTTCTTCTTCTTCTTTTTTTTTTTTTTTTTGCAGGGTAGCAGGAACTCGAGCCGGTCCTCTAGTCCAAGTGTGAGGATGATGCCTCCTGACAAAACAAGTAGCAGAGGCTTCTTCTCCCCTGATGAACCCACAGGTACTCAAAGGATCTTTCCTCTGGAGACATATACTGCAACAAAGTCAAACATGTACATGGCAAGACAGCTCAAATGTTAAAAACAGTTCTAAGAGTGACACTGAGAGTCATCTTCAACTCGTGCTTTGTCATCACAACTATTTGACATTGGCCTACACAAAAATAAATGTATAATAGTCAGTTTTACAGATATTGATTTCAATTTAATGTGGTCATAGCTGGGACTAATTTGGCACTTTGCTACTGTCTCAACTCTCATCGGTTCCACATGACACTGCACCAGTTAAGGGCCTGCCCACTGCTGGCACCCACCCCCACTCAGCCCGGTTTATGGGACCACCTTGTTTGAGGTTCCAAGCGGACTGCTCAGAAGAGCCAATTTGGATGTAAGTAGACAGCAGCCGTTGATTGGCCAGCCGAGCTACGTCACTGTCTTCCCAGCAAAACTGCAAACTACATCTGAACCACGACTTCCTCATCATGTTGACAGACAGTGCCACAAGAAATGAGTGCATTTACATAGAGATATCAGAGTTGATGGCACAACATAGCTACACCGGGTCTGATAAGTATAGTTCTAGTTATAGGCATAGTTCTAGAATTGCGCCGCTCAAGGTGGCTGCATGTTGGAGCAGCTCTGTTACTTTCATTCTGAGATTTTGCTTTTGGAAATGTTAGTTCCTCTTTTTCTGGATGTAAATCAGATTTTTTGGATGATTGTTTCCTCTGGTATCAGATGCTGTGCAGCTGGAAGGATTTTTACTAAAACTTTTTTAGTTTTGGACATTTGTTATGATGCGTAACCATGGCAACAAGGCAGTTTTCTACAACCAACAGCAGCTGATTAACATCTCAAAAGCTCAAATAATATCTCAACTACAGCCCCAAATCTCAAATGAGTTGAAAAGGATGTTCTGTGGACGCATTCTCATCTACCTGCCAGCTGTGCTCGAGTGCCTGACCACTGAGATCCTGGAACTAGCAGGAAACACGGCTCATGACATCGAAAGGACAGGATCGTCCCTCGGCACCTACAGTTGGCTGTCCGCAGCGACGAGGAGCTTGGCAGACTGCTGGGAGGAGTGGCCATCGCTGTGGGAGGAGTTCTGCCCAGCATTGGGGCGGTCCTACAGTCCGGGGGAACCAAGAGGCCAGTCGAGTCTGGGTGGACGGATCGGACGGCATCTGCAGCCAGTTTCTTAGGATCCACTGTGAGATGGACCTTTACAAGAGATCCTTCCTGCCTACAGCCATCAGCATCTATAACTTCTCTTAATGAAACGAGGATAACGAGTTACAGCAACAAATAATTTCCCTTTGGGATTAATAAAGTATATTTGAATTGAATTTTGAATTGTTCTTCTTTTTTCACACATTGACTGCTGTATATGGGCGTCAGCGACCCCAGCTACCTGAAAAGGAAAAAGTGGGTAATCATAATGGATGGATGGATAAACGTAAACTTAAATTTGATATTTAATAATATTTGATATTTAACCTTCATTTTTAGAGCAATTACAATTTCTGTCTGGATTTTTTGGGGTAATTTACAAGTTGCAATTGAATGCATCACAAAGATTTGTGAAGATTCACATGGTCCAAAAGAAAAAGTTTTGCAAGGCTTCTTTGACTGCTCAAGAGTCTTGTATTTTGGTTCTACCCGCTCTACATCGGGGCGACTGTGGCTGAGTGGTTAGAGCAGTCGTCCTCCAATGCGAGAGTTGGGGGTTCGAATCCACCAGCAGTCACATGTCGAAGTGTCCCTGGGCAAAACACTGAACCCCTCATAGCCTCTGATGTGTGTCCCATCAGTGTTTGAATGTAATAAAGCTCTGATTAGTCTCTTTAGAATGATTTGTTCAATTATCTTTGTATAGATCTAGTATAGAGCTGTATGAATGGGTAAATGAGGCACAGATTGTAGTTTAAAGCGCTTTGAGTATCTTGAAATAAGATAGAAAAGCGCTATATAAGTACAGTCCATTTACATCAGCAGTATGATTGATTTTTGACGTTTGTTTGAAGTAATGGTTTTAAATGTAACATTTCCGGTAACATTTTCTGAAATCTTGAGCCTTCTCTGAAGGCATTGAAGGACCTGAGAATTCCCCATTGTTTTTCACACTGCTCTGTCTAACTTGTAGATGTAAGATAAGTGTGTACGATAAGATGTGTAGATAAGTGTAAAGCTGTTTCTCCAGGTTTTAACTTGTGAATTTTAGAGGGTCAAACCAATAATTTACAGTCTGGGAAATTTACAGATGTTTTAATGTATGAAAAGCTCAAAAGTCCAGAGAAATGTCAAATTTAATCATGTAAAATTTGTAGGAACCCTGTCAACAATTGCAGTCCAGTGAGACGCTGGCATCCGATACAAGATCTAGTCGTTTATCTGTCTGCCTTCTGTTTTCACAGATACCAACAGTTCAGATAACTCCATTCCTATGGCTTATCTCACTTTGGATCACCAGCTTCAGGTACGCTTGTCTGTTGTTTGACAGACATGTCAAGTGGTACATGCTTAATCAGTCTCTCTTTGCTGCACGTTACTGTTTTTGTCCCCCATCGTGGAGTGAAGAGGGGGAAATACACACCGTCCGTCTGTGCATGTTTTGAGCATAACTTTAAAAATAAGTGAAATACCAATTTCAAATTTGGTGTGTGGCTGCATCTAGATGTACAAAAGATTCTTTAAAAAAATTGGGTTGCCACTTCAAAATCCAAGATGGCTGCCACCATTTATGCATATATGTCAACCTTGTGAGCTGGATAACTTGAAAGGTAAGCAACGTACCAACTTCTGTTTTGGTGTGCAACTGCATCTGAAGCCCCCAGTATACTCCCGCGTACGTCCATACGCAGAGGTACGTACGCGGAGGTACGAGCTTACCCCCCAGGGCATGTCCGTGCAAAGCTCAATTTTTTACGACCACATACGCGTACGTGGTGTTGCACAATAAACTGCCCAGCGACGGACTGTTTTGTATGCGACACCAATGTATTAAATTCCCCTTCTTCATCCCTGGTCTGGCCTTTTCTTTTGTTTTTTTTGCCAAGAGGCAAGAGATCTCTTCCTCCTCCATTGATGCCATGACTGAAATGGTGAGAAATGAAGGAATTTGTCACGAGCGAATTAAACTCAGGTTTAGCATGGCTGCTGGAGGGTCTGGAGATTTCCTGGTGGGCTGGTCTGATGTGTAGGCTCTAGAGCCAGCGCGCTGTTTTTTTTATTTTTTAGATCTTTTTATTAACAACATATAAACACAGAACACCGCTGCGGCTGAGGCTGCCAGCGTTCATTTTTTTTTTCCTGACCTGTCAATCAATCCAGTAGGTGTGTCAGCAAATGACCAATCGGCGACCTCAATTTGTCCCAAAGGTAAACGCCCCTTGTCTGTGAAGCTGCTCTGCAGCTGCTCGGGGTGTACGCTGGAGTTTAATGTCTGAACCTTCTGCGTACAGTAAACGCGTACGTACGCGTGAACGGACGTACGCGGCAGTATACTGGAGCCTTAAGGGAGGAAAAGGTCCCTCTCAAGTTTTGGGCTGCTAAGTCAAAATTCAAGATGTCTGTGTAAATTGGCCTCCCCTATCATTTGTGGGAACTATGCTATTTTTTTCAAATAAAGTATAGTTTCCTCAAATGATTTGGGTGGACACCACCATAGATTAACCCAACAACACACTGACATTTCAGTTTATATTGTTTATGTTTTTCAGCCTCTAGCTCCCTGCCCAAACTCCAAAGAGTCCATGGCTGTGTTTGAGCAGCACTGCAAGATGGCCCAAGAATACCTGAAAGTGCAAACCGAGATTGCCCTGCTAAACCAGAGGAAGTAAGTGCAGCTACAGTTGGAATCATTACCCTTTGACTTGAGAAGTCTCATACAGAGTTGACTGCCCCACGACCCGGAAAGGATGAAGTGGGTAAAAATGATGGGTACCTTACATGGATGAAGTTGACTGTACTTTAAATTTTTTTTAATTATCACTTGCAGCTGAAAGACTGATGATTAGCAAAACATCTCATGAACCACTGGAAAGATAAAACATTTGAAAATATTTGGATACAAATTAATCAAAATAATTTAAGATGGCTGCCACAGCTAGATGACCTTAGAAAACACAATCATGGCGAGTAGACCCGCTGTTCCTCTGCATTGAAAGTACAAACCGGATTCCAAAAAAGTTGGGACACTAAACAAATTGTGAATAAAAACTGAATGCAATGATGTGGAGATGGCAAATGTCAATATTTTATTCGTAATATAACATAGATGGCAGATCAAAAGTTTAATCTGAGTAAATGTAACATTTTAAAGGAAAAATATGTTGATTCAAAATTTCACAGTGTCAACAAATCCCAAAAAAGTTGGGACAAGTAGCAATAAGTGGCTGGAAAAAGGAAATAGAGCATATAACGAACAGCTGGAAGACCAATTAACACTAATTAGGTCAATTGACAACATAATTGGGTATAAAAAGAGCTTCTCAGAGTGTCAGTGTCTCTCAGAAGGCAAGATGGTAAGAGGAAACACGGCTCATGACAGCGGAAGGACAGGATCATCCCTCAGCACCTACAGGTCCTTCTCAAAAAATTAGCATATTGTGATAAAGGTCATTATTTTCCATAATGTAATGATAAAAATGAAACTTTCATATATTTCAGATTCATTGCACACCAACTGAAATATTTCAGGTCTTTAGTTGTTTTAATACTGATGATTATGGCATACAGCTCATGAAAACCCAAAATGCCTGTCCCAAAAAATTAGCATATCATGAAAAGGTTCTCTAAACAAGCTATTAACCTAACCATCTGAATCAACGACGTCACTCTAAACACCTGCAAAAGATTCCTGAGGCTTTTAAAAACTCCCAG
>NC_056509.1:7094426-7102189 GCF_014905685.2 Nematolebias whitei
ACGTAACTCTAAACACCTGCAAAAGATTCCTGAGGCTTTTAAAAACTCCCAGCCTTGTTCATTACTCAAAACCGCAATCATGGGTAAGACTGCCGACCTGACTGCTGTCCAGAAGGCCATCATTGACACCCTCAAGCAAGAGGGTAAGACACAGAAAGAAATTGCTGAATGAATAGGCTGTTCCCAGAGTGCTGTATCAAGGCACCTCAGTGGGAAGTCTGTGGGAAGGGAAAAGTGTGGCAGAAAACGCTGCACAACGAGAAGAGGTGACCAGACCCTGAGGAGGATTGTGGAGAAGGGCCGATTCTTGACCTTGGGGGACCTGTGGAAGCAGTGGACTGAGTCTGGAGTAGAAACATCCAGAGCCACCGTGCACAGGCGTGTGCAGGAAATGGGCTACAGGTGCTGCATTCCCCAGGTCAAGCCACTTTTGAACCAGAAACAGCAGCAGAAGCGCCTGACCTGGGCTACAGAGAAGCAGCACTGGACTGTTGCTCAGTGGTCCAAAGCACTTTTTTCAGATGAAAGCAAATTTTGCACGTCATTCGGAAATCAAGGTGCCAGAGTCTGGAGGAAGACTGGGGAGAAGGAAATGCCAAAATGCCAGAAGTCCAGTGTGAAGCACCCACAGTCAGTGATGGTCTGGGGTGCCATGTCAGCTGCTGGTGTTGGTCCACTGTGTTTTATCAAGGGCAGGGTCAATGCAGCTAGCCATCAGGAGATTTTGGAGCACTTCATGCTTCCATCTGCTGAAAAGCTTTATGGAGGTGAAGATTTCATTTTTTAGCACGACCTGGCACCTGCTCACAGTGCCAAAACCACTGGTAAATGGTTTACTGACCATGGTATTACTGTGCTCAATTGGCCTGCCAACTCTCCTGACCTGAACCCCATAGAGAACCTGTGGGATATTGTGAAGAGAAAGTTGAGAGACGCAAGACCCAACACTCTGGATGAGCTTAAGGCCGCTATCGAAGCATCCTGGGCCTCCATAACACCTCAGCAGTGCCACAGGCTGATTGCCTCCATGCCACGCCGCATTGAAGCAGTCATTCATGCAAAAGGATTCCTGACCAAGTATTGAGTGCATAACTGAACATGATTATTTGAAGGTTGGTGTTTTTTGTATTAAAAACACTTGTCTTTCATTGGTGGGATGAAATATGCTAATTTTTTGGGACAGGCATTTTGGGTTTTCATGAGCTGTATGCCATAATCATCAGTATTAAAACAATTAAAGACCTGAAATATTTCAGTTGGTGTGCAATGAATCTGAAATATATGAAAGTTTCATTTTTATCATTACATTATGGAAAATAATGACCTTTATCACAATATGCTAATTTTTTTAGAAGGACCTGTATATATATATATATATATATATATATATATATATATATATATATATATATATATATACACACACACACACACATACATACAGGCTGATTGAAACAAATAACGAGACACCTGCGGTGACTGACATTGAACACAGGTGTGACGAGGGCTGAACACAAAGAGGGAAAACACTGAGTAACTGAAAACAGGAGGAAACAGACAAGGACAGGACAAAACCCAGAACCCCTACACAGAATTACTTTGAACATTGCATTAAACCTAAAACAGACATTGACCTAATATTAAAACTATTTTGACTGCTTATGAAAGTGATGCTGTGAAGGGGACTGTTTCCAAGTTTGACAAAGTATTCTTGATGAAAGATATCCACTCCACTGACTACATTAAAGTAAAATGTGAAAAGAGTTCAATATATTGATGACCAAAGACAAATGGTTATGTGTTTATATATGAACATAAACATATTTGTGTTAATATATGTGTTTCAGTGGAAATGTTCTAACTCTCATATGTAGCGTGAGTTTAGCTGGAAACGTCTTGTTTGCTTCTGGTGTTGAATTAATGATCCTGTGGTGTGTTTTTTTCTCTTTTAATATATCAAAGTAATTAATTTGCAGATATTGTAACGCACAAGTCTTTTTATTTTTTCCTCTCTTTATTTGTTCTAAGTTTATTTAATCAAGTCTCTCTTGTAAATGAGTCCTCGAGGCTCAATGGGATTTACCTGTCTAAATAAAGGTTGAATGAAAAAAAAAAGTTCATAGTTACCTGGATAAAAATACAGCAGATGTCTAGATATTTCTGTTTGATGATTGTAAATCTGCACTGCTGTTATAAAATAAAGAATATCAACAAAAAAAATCTGGTGGTCAGTTTTCCCCCTAAAGAACGTAAATTCTCATACAGTTAATGGACAAAACAAGAGTTAATAGTTATGAAAACACATATTTAATTTAATTTATAGTAAGACATAACGTGCTGCGTACACCTACATGAAAGTATGTATGCAGTCCTAATTAGTTAACGAGTCATATGGACTCCAGGGATTCTAATCCTGTTTACTTTGGGTTAAATCAGTCCAAAGTGCATGACTGCACACCATAAATGTTTGCAAACCTCAGTGAACTGAAGCAATGTTTGAAATGAGAGTGGGTGCATGCAACCATGTGATGGACTGATAAAGTTAAACACAAAACAGAAAGAGTTTTGGTGCTAAAGGAAGTTCTACAATCTGCTGGATCAGAAATTATATGTTGCTGTTTCAGTTCAGTTTTTGTTTTTGACACAGTGAAATCTTCGTGGTAGGTCTTTAAATTAAAAATAATGACTGTGTACATGAATCTAATTCTTGTTTGTTTTCTGGATGTGCAGGAAGGAGCTTATCGCTGAACTGGACCAAGATGAGAAGGACCAGCAGAACACTTCACGTCTTGTGCAGGAGCACAAAAAATTGCTGGAGGAGAACAAAAGTCTGTCCACATACTACCAGAAATGCAAAAAACAGCTGGAACTGATCCGAGTGCAGCAACAGAAGAGACAGGGCACATCCTGAGGAGACCTCACCGTCCTCCTTGTTCCTACGCTGCAACACATAATTCATTCAGTTCAATCAGGAAGCATCTGTTTTTAAACACACAGACTTGCAACAGTGTTTCCCCTAGGTCACTTACCTTGGCAGGGTGCTCATCTCCGTGAGTTTTGTCGATGTGGGAGTGGGGTGGAGACGGAGACAGATATGTCTGTGTTGCGTGCTGTTTGTGCCAACAGTTGTGGACCAGGGGGTCTGAAGGAAATCGCTCAGCGCTACCTCTGTAGCTTTTTAGCTACTGTGTCTGTAATGGGCGCCACTAGCTTAGCGTTACGGCAGTGCCGTCAGTTGTCGGGGTAGGGGGACAGTTCAGTAGGCAGGGTGCTCAGTTCTGTTGACAGGGCGGGGCACCCTCCTTGGACAATGGTAGGGGAAACTCTGTTGCATGTTGTACTGTAAAGTAGACATCTGATCTCCATACATACATCTCCTGAAGAACACAGTCCCATCATTCCCATCCTGCTGAGCCCAAACCCATCACTACGCTTCACCACAGACCAGGATGGGTGCTGTCTGCTGAAAATGATGGTGGCTAATGAACACAGCAAGCTCCTTTCTTTGTGCTTCCAGGTTTCAGTGACTGACGCCCTTTAATGTGAAAACCGAGAAGGTCTTCCAACGAAACATGCAAGTTTATCTACAGCTTCCCCAAAACCAACAAGGATGTTTGAAGCGTTTCCTGTTGTGTGAACAGGAATCTCCCCTTCCTCTAAATCGGTGACTTTATGTTTGATCTTTCCTTTTCTAATCAGGAGCCTTTTCATAGACTCCAGGTCAGAGATCCCTACAGGACAAAGATCTTTGGGTTGTTGTAATCATCGGTTTGTCATTCTTACATATAGAGCTGTGGATTCTCCTTTTATTTGAAGTCAGTGTTGTTTCTGCATGTCAATGTTTGTGTATATTTTATCTAGTAGTTAACCTGGTGGCTTGTCATTTGTGCTTTAAGATGTATTTTATTTGGTCTGGAAATACACAGAAAATGTTTGTTTTTAAGTCACATGATGCCTTAGGTGTTGCCTGCAGTAAGTATGTGCCATATGTGACAACCAATAGAGATAAAATATTTTACTGGAATGGACAGTTTGTTGGATGTGTGTCAGGAAGCAGATTATGTCAATGTTTCTCTACAGCTTTCCATCCAAAATGATGATTAACTATCACTTAAGTTTGCACCGTCACCTTGTGTGGTAAGCTCAAGTACTTTTTTCTCTTTTTAAGCTATTCTTGTTTTAAAAGTGACCTGAATTTATCACAAACACAGTTTATGTCAGAAGTACCAAACAACTCTGAACAAATGAGGAAAATAAACTGAATAGTGAAAAAATGTCTGTCGCATGCATGTTCAGTTCTGATTTATGAAACACAGGAATTCTGTGGAGTCTGGCAGAAGTTCTGCTGGTACCACCCCAACTTTGAAACTTGGGACATTGTGAGGAATGAGGAAATAAGCTACATCGAATACAAAAAAAGTCTAAAGTACTCTGTCCAACAGATGAGCTATTTCTAAAATAAAAAAAGTCTTGTCTTTAGAAAAATGTCAATATCATACAAAAGACCCCATGAAAATAACTACGTTTCTTACAACAAAGGACAGATGAAATTCTGTTTTACTGTCAAGATGTTGCAACAATAGGATGCAAATATCCTATGTGGGCAGTGGCACTAAAGCCCTGCCGCAATAGTAACATTTTAGAGAACTTGTGTTGACTTGTGTAAATTTTGGACGTGTACACATTGGTAATAAAATGAACAGATATATAATCTAGGAGTAACTTATCCATGACTTGTCCCTAGCTTATACAGAAGTTATGCAAACTTATGTCAGTGTTTTTTGACTTAAGAGCTTATGATCAAGGTGAGTGTAACTTGTGCCACACAGTGACTGCTGGAGAATAACACCAGCTCTCCCCATGACACGGAAATGAAAAGCAGGTAAAAGAAAATGGATGGACAATAAACTGACGCATTTTAATTCTTTTAAAATCTCAGTAAAATATACCAGTATACAGATGCTGGTCATAAAATTAGAATATGAAAAAGTTTATTTCAGTAATTCCATTCAGAAAGTGAAACTTGTAGACTCATTCATTACACAACGACAAAAGAAAAAGTCACCACCTGGATTTAACTGAGCAAATGGGTACGAGCCTCCTTACAGCATGGGTGATTATCTTTCAGCTGCAACAAGTTATTTAACACCAACTGGTGCAATGAGTTGCTTCTCGTTTCTTAAACAACCATGTGTAAAGACACATCATATGGTCATGGAAAAGATGTCCGTCTGAGAAGGGTCAAATCATTGGCATCAAGCAGAGAAAACATCAAGGAGATTGCAGAAACTACTAAAATTGGGTTAAGAACTGTCCAACGCATTATTAAAAACTGGAAGGATAGTGGGGACCCATAGTCTTCCAGGAAGAAATGTGGCCTGAAAAACATCCTGAATGATCGTGATCGGCGATCACTTAAACATTTGGTGAAGTCAAATCGAAGAAAAACAACAGTAGCGCTCAGGGCTGTGTTTAATAGTGAAAGAGGGAGTGGTGGCGCAGAGGCTAGTGAAGATGGGCCTGTGATCGGAAAGTCGCAGGTTCAACTCACGGTACCGTCAACATCAAAATGTGGGTGGAAAAGGTGAAACACCCACACCTGCCTCCAACCTCATTTGTCCCCACTCTGGGCCCCTGAGCAAGGCCCTTAACCCCCACCATCTGCTCCAAAAAATGGGTCTCTCTTGACTCAATAAGACTACCTGTATAAATAAAGGGTAAATGAAAAAGAGCATTTCCACACGCACAATGTGAAGGGAACTCAAGGGATTGGGACTGAACAGCTGTGTAGCCTTAAGGAAACCACTAATCAGTGAGGCTAACTGAAAAAATGGCTTGAATTTGCTAGGGAGCATAAAGATTGGACTCTGGAGCAATGGGAGGTCATGTGGTCTGATGAGTCCAGATTTACCCTGTTCCAGAGTGATGGGCACAACAGGGTAAGCAGAGAGGCAGGTGTAGTGATTCACCCATCGAAGAAACGCACAACAAAAATGATTCTTCCCCCAACTTTCCTTGACTGATGAAGCCTTCCGGACCAAAGATGAAACGTTTCAGCACAATAAAAAGAAATTGTCCAGATGGCCTGACTGAAAAATGTTGGCTTGTATACCTGGATTATTGAGCATGGCCTTTGTTGTTTTCATGCAGTTTGACAAGACTGTCAAAAAGGAAGAGGGCCGGCAATGGAGGAGGGGGCGTACCAAAGAGACCGTCTTATCACAAGCAGAACTGGTTTGTTCCACTTTGCAGTAAGCTTTCCTGATGCATGCTCAATAATCCAGGTAGAAAAATCCGAAAAAGTTAAATCTGGTCCTCTGGACATTCAAAAAAAAAAAAAAAAACAAAGCAAAAAAATGTAGAAACGTTTCGTCTCTCATCCGAAAGATTTCTTCAGTCTGAGGTGCTGTATTTAGCTCGGTCTCTTAAATAGCACCTTCTCAGAATGGATCAACCAGTTTGCTGCTGACAACCAAAACCAGCTGCTCACATGCTCAAGAAAGACCATCAGCCTAACAATGGATCATTAGCACACTGATGGCTGTTTACTATTCACAGGGGGCCACCCCTGTTTAACGATGGACGATTTCTTTTCACAAAGATGGCCTCCTTTACTCCTCTCTCAAACCATCGTTCCTCTCTGTCCAGGATGTGAACATCTTCATCCCTGAAAGAGTGATCGCTGGCCTGGAGATGAGTGTAGACCTCAGAGTCCTGGCCTGATGATGTTGATCTTCTGTGCTGGTCCATCCTTTTGGCCAGTGGCTGTTTAGTTTCCCCGATGTAAGACTGACCACAGCCCTCCTGACACTGAACAACATACACAACATTACTCTGTTTGTGCCGGGGGACTGGATCTTTGGGATGAACCAGTCTTTGCCGTAATGTATTTTGTGGTTTAAAAGCCACTGGGACGTTATGTTTAGAAAATAAACGTCTCAGTTTCTCTGATACTCCCTCATCATACGGAATGACCACTGGTCTGGGTCTAGGTTCCTCCTTTTCACCTGATAGCTGACTAGAGTCCTGTTTGGGTTTCTTCTCTGCTTTCAGGAAGGCCCAGTTAGGATATCCATTCATACCACTTATGAACCTCTGAAAAGAGATCCAGGAAGTGGTTACAAGAAAAAGTTAATAGATTGCCTGAAAAATTTGGAGCAGGACAAGGCTATTGACCATATTCTGTACCACAGACTGTACCCAGGGGAGGCCACACCTAGTCTGTATGGTTTACCTAAAATCCACAAACAAGGTGTACCTTTAAGACCTATTGTTAGCATGATTAACTCTGTCACTTACAATGTTTCCAAATATCTGGCGTCTGTACTCATCCCTTTAGTTGGCAGCTCAGAACACCACATACAGAACACCATGGACTTTGTGGATAAGGTGAGGGATGTCATCATGGAGACTGATGAAACAATGGTCTCTTTTGATGTCACATCACTCTTTACGTGCATTCCTGTTGATGATGCAGTAGAGGTGGTCAGTTTAAAATTAAAATCAGACACCACTCTGAGCAGCAGGACCACGCTTTCCACAGAACAACTGTGTCAACTCTTGAAACTGTGCCTGCAGTCAACCTACTTCACATATGGGGAGCAATATTATAGGCAGAAACATGGGTGTGCTATGGGGTCTCCAGTTTCTCCTATTGTTGCCAACCTGTACATGGAGGAGGTAGAAAAGAGAGCCTTGACGTCCTTTTCAGGGACACCACCAAGTCATTGGTTCAGGTATGTTGACGACACCTGGGTTAAAAT
>NC_056509.1:7102289-7108558 GCF_014905685.2 Nematolebias whitei
GTTTCCCCGATGTAAGACTGACCACAGCCCTCCTGACACTGAACAACATACACAACATTACTCTGTTTGTGCCGGGGGACTGGATCTTTGGGATGAACCAGTCTTTGCCGTAATGTATTTTGTGGTTTAAAAGCCACTGGGACGTTATGTTTAGAAAATAAACGTCTCAGTTTCTCTGATACTCCCTCATCATACGGAATGACCACTGGTCTGGGTCTAGGTTCCTCCTTTTCACCTGATAGCTGACTAGAGTCCTGTTTGGGTTTCTTCTCTGCTTTCAGGAAGGCCCAGTTAGGATATCCATTCATACCACTTATGAACCTCTGAAAAGAGATCCAGGAAGTGGTTACAAGAAAAAGTTAATAGATTGCCTGAAAAATTTGGAGCAGGACAAGGCTATTGACCATATTCTGTACCACAGACTGTACCCAGGGGAGGCCACACCTAGTCTGTATGGTTTACCTAAAATCCACAAACAAGGTGTACCTTTAAGACCTATTGTTAGCATGATTAACTCTGTCACTTACAATGTTTCCAAATATCTGGCGTCTGTACTCATCCCTTTAGTTGGCAGCTCAGAACACCACATACAGAACACCATGGACTTTGTGGATAAGGTGAGGGATGTCATCATGGAGACTGATGAAACAATGGTCTCTTTTGATGTCACATCACTCTTTACGTGCATTCCTGTTGATGATGCAGTAGAGGTGGTCAGTTTAAGATTAAAATCAGACACCACTCTGAGCAGCAGGACCACGCTTTCCACAGAACAACTGTGTCAACTCTTGAAACTGTGCCTGCAGTCAACCTACTTCACATATGGGGAGCAATATTATAGGCAGAAACATGGGTGTGCTATGGGGTCTCCAGTTTCTCCTATTGTTGCCAACCTGTACATGGAGGAGGTAGAAAAGAGAGCCTTGACGTCCTTTTCAGGGACACCACCAAGTCATTGGTTCAGGTATGTTGACGACACCTGGGTTAAAATTAAATCTCAGGAAGTCCAACATTTTACTGACCACATCAACTCTGTGGATAAATACATCAAGTTCACACGAGAAGATGTAAAAAATGGCAGGTTGGCTTTCTTGGACTGTGAGGTCTCAGTCTCTGATAGAGGACATTTACAAACTGAGGTGTACCGCAAACCCACCCACACAGACCAGTATTTGCAGTTTGACTCCCATCACCCTTTGGAGCACAAGTTAGGAGTCATCAGGACTCTGTACCACAGAGCAGACAGCGTCCCCACTAGCTCAGGAGCCAGGCAGAAGGAGAAATCCCACACAAAACAGGCTCTAGAGCAATGTGGATATCCTAACTGGGCCTTCCTGAAAGCAGAGAAGAAACCCAAACAGGACTCCAGTCAGCCATCAGGTGAAAAGGAGGAACCCAGACCCAGACCAGTGGTCATTCCATATGTTGAGGGAGTATCAGAGAAACTGAGACGTTTATTTTCTTAACATAATGTCCCAGTGGTTTTTAAACCCCAAAATACATTAAAGACTGGTTCATCCCAAAGATCCAGTCCCCCGGCACAAACAGAGTAATATTGTGTATGCTGTTCAGTGTCAGGAGGGCTGTGATCAGTCTTACATCGGGGAAACTAAACAGCCACTGGCCAAAAGGATGGCCCAGCACAGAAGATCAACATCATCAGGCCAGGACTCTGCGGTCTACACTCATCTCCAGGCCAGCGGTCACTCTTTCAGGGATGAAGATGTTCACATCCTGGACAGAGAGGAACGATGGTTTGAGAGAGGAGTAAAGGAGGCCATCTTTGTGAAAAGAAATCGTCCATCATTAAACAGGGGTGGAGGCCTACGTGTTCAATTGTCCCCCTCTTACAATGCTGTTATTGCTAGTATCACTCAGCCCTCTGTGAATAGTAAACAGCCATCAGTGTGCTAATGATCCATTGTTAGGCTGATGGTCCTTCTTGAGCATGTGATCAGCTGGTTTTGGTTGTCAGCAGCAAACTGGTTGATCCACTCTGAGTAGGTGCTATTTAAGAGACTGAGCTGAAAACAGCACCTCAGACTGAGGAAGTCTCTGATGAGAGACGAAACGTTTCTACATTTTTTTGCTTTTTTTTGTTTTCTTGTTTTTTGAATGTCCAGAGGACCAGATTGAACTTTTTTGGACTCAGTAAAACCCTTCAAGCTCCGCACATAACTTACACTCATGAGGGTATTAACATGGCAGACCACATGACTGGAGGCAAGTCACACTGCTGTCAGGCCAAGGTGGAAACTGATAAAAAGAGTCAGAGAGGATCTGAGGACAGACCCCCTAGACAACGCAGAGGACCTTTTCACAGATGGATGCTATTACAAACATCCTGAGGAGGGTCGAAAGCAGGGTACGCAGTGGTTAGAAGAAATGGAGCAGGTTGGGAGGTCATACAGGAAACGGAAATGACGGACAGGCCTTCAACACAGAGAGCAGAACTGTTGGCGGTGATCAGTGCTTTGAAGTGGGGAAAAGAGAAAAAAGTCAATATTTATACAGATTCTGCCTATGTGTGGGGAGCTGCACATGTAGATTTGGGCCAGTGGATGAGAGCAGGTTTTAAAACGGCAGATCAGAAACCAATTAAACATGAGGAAGAGATGCAGCATTTGGCAACAGCTTTGAAACTACCCAAACAGTTTGCTGTGATTAAGTATAAGGGACACGATAAATCTCAAGGTGTAGTAGCTGAAGGACTGTGGAGGAGTCCGGACGGCAGACTGGTGCAGCCACAGGGACTTAAGGGTTAGATCATTTGTGTGTAAATAGGAGATTCTTAAGTTTTTACTTTTGCAAAAAATAACTTTTATGATATATGCATATATAGCCAATAAGAAGCCTACAAACCACATTGCTTCTGTACGTATCTGCTTAACAAAGACAGATAAAATCGATGCTCCTAATAACCAAAGTATTTATCTTTCTTCTTTTGGAATGTGTACAGGAAGGTTCTCTAAGGCGGATGCCCCTAGACCCAGAAGAACCAAAATACAGACCCTTGAAGTGGTTTTGATCAAAGGTCAATGAAAATGTGGTGAATCTGTGTTCTTAAATACATTTGATTTGATTTGACTTGACTTGACTGGACTGAAAGAAATTAATTGGGTTTTCATGGGTGTTTTAACCACATTTTTATTAAAGTCTTGTATTGTGAAACTTTTGTTGTTTTTGTTTTACCTAAACAGATCTCCGGAGGAGCTATGGCAGTGCTGAATAACTGATTTTGTCTTCCTTTTAGTTTTCCAGCTCCATTTATCAACAGACTCAATGTTTAATGCTGTATTGTGCTGTTTTGAGGACAGGGTGATCAATGAAAATATATTTTCTGCGCATGCATTTACTAAATTTTTCCCACAGACGGGGAGGTAAAATGAATAAAATGTATCATCTTAACTAAAAATTAACATCACTCATGTCAAATATTCACCACTAAACTTTGAAACCTTAACTCTTCTGATTACTCATTTTCACTGCATGTTGTAATCACATAATGCTGTTTTCTTGTGAAAAATAACTTTGCTTCTTCTAGGAAGATCCAGAGTAAGGACTCTGGGGATGAAAGGAAAAGTTGAATGTGAATGTTTCAAGAGGCAGACATGGATGTTGAAGAAATCCATCATATCCTTTTTGAGGTTCAGGTTTGTAAACGTGAAAAAAGGGGATGAAAATATGAATGGAATGTGATTTATGTTGTTCTATAAAGCCATTACAGTGTAGAAGTAATAATGAAATATTTTATACTGACAAACCCATTTAGTAGTGGAGATAGAAAATACCGAGTCACATGCCTTAGAGGGCTGAAATTGGACTGAGTTTGGAATGTGGTTATTTGCTTAAGATAGTCTATTGTTATGAGGTTTACAAAAAAGGCTGGTATAAAACATTACAAGCACCAAACAAGAACTAAACACAGAGAATATCACATGACCCAAGAAGAACCACACTGTTGCCTAGCTAGGATAGAAGTAGACGGGAAAATTAGAAAAGCTCTGAAGACAGACCCCTAGACAACGAAGCAGAAGATGTTTGCAGATTTTGTGTTACAGGTGGAGAGTAAAAGGAAGGCAGTCTCCGGGTCCAGCAACTGCTCTGACCCTGGGAGAAGACATGGAGGAATACAGGTACAAATCATATTTTGAAGAATTGAGAACCTTGGTGTCAGGCTTTCATTCACAGGTGACAAAACAGAAGGAGACAGAAGAATCTGGGAGGTCCCACACAGCTGAGTGGGTCCTGCTGAAAGTCGTCAAAAGGACATGGAAGGAGCCGAGGTGGACAGGCCCCTACAAGGTGACTGAGAGAACTTCACATGCAGTGAGGCTCGAAGGAAAAGGAGACATGTGGTTTCACTGGAACCAGTGTGCAGCAGCAGCAGAGCCAGGACGCTCACTTCAGGATCTGCTGGACGTGCAGGCTGATGGAGGGAACGGACACCCAGACCAGCAAAAGGGGGGCTCAGTTGAACCTCCCCATCGGGAAGGCAGACCTCCTCTGACACGAGACCGAGTACGGCTCAAAGGTCTAGCCATCGCGCGACCTATCTGGTTGAGGAGGAAGGTCCTCAGACCAGGGGGTGGGTAACCTCCCTCAGCCGAAAAACTGAGGCAAGGTGACAAGACCTGGGCCAGGACGAGAAGAGGGGAAGAAGACTTTCCGAAGACAAAAACTCAAGAAAAGAAGACTTTGCGCGTAAAAGTGGTCAAAAGCTCGAATAGCTGTTGACCTGAAGAAAGAAGATTCCACATAATAAAAACTGTTAAATAAACCAAAGACTTTGTCTCTGCTTAATGTGGTTTTTCATAGAACTGTTTAGTGTAATAAGATTGTTGTTCATAGAGCTGTTTAGCAAAATAAGATTGTTTTTTCTTAAAAACTGTTTAACAGAAAGAGACTGTTTACAGGCAACAATGATGGTTATACCCAAACTATATGGGAATTGGAAAATTTTGGGAATATTGAGGATTATTGCTTGTTTTTGACAATTGTGGTTTTTGTGTTAACAGTATGGTGTGTTTTGGGACAATGCAAATTCCACTCAGCCACTCACCAGCTCAGCAGCGCTCCTTGTTCCTAAAAGACTTTTAGAACACACAATCTGTCACATGGACTGAACAGCACACCCAGGTGAGAGATATGGGCACATTTTAGCGTGGCGTAAAATAAATTCAAAAATTTAACCTGCCTGCAAACAGTTCTACTTATATTGATGCAACTGGAGTCCCTAGGGGAGTTCCAGATGAATAGCTGACTGATTGGGTGACTGACAGATTTGAGAATTCATTACATCCATTATAATGTGGTGCGACTGATTAATATGACTCGAATTGCTGTAGAAGGATTGGATGAACAACTAGCGTCCACTTCCCTTATGATTTCAAACGGGGGCGTGTGTGCTGGGTTTGGGAAATAATTCTGTCCGTTGCTCAGGCAATAGAAGGCCTGAATGCGTAGTCTAAAACAATGCACCGACACCCAGGTGAAGACAACCCCTGGATGGTTGGCTGACTGGACTTTTTGGTAAGTGGGGATGTGCAGTATTGTCTATGTTCATGTATGATGTTTTTGTTTTGGGAAACTGGGGGTGTTGAGGGTTTGGTAGATTTGTAAGGGATGTTGAGTTGGCCTTTTACAGGTCGTCGTCATAAGGGCGTGAGACGATGTCGTGTTTTTCCTCCCGTGAGAATCACACTGTCAGCCATGGAGGGGTTTTTCCACGACATCCACACAACATCCTATGGGTTTAGACCACAAATATTAATCTTTTTATAGTAGATGTGCTTTTTAAATCATAAGGATTACTCTTTTATAATACATGTGTCATATAAACCACAGGTATTAACCTTACTTTGATAGAAGTGATCTATAAATTGATGTTTAGCATTAGCTTCACTGTGTTACATATGAGTGACACCTGAGGGTGACTATTAATCTTACTATGTTATGTGTGATTAACTTAAGTTTTAAACCTACACAATGTACGAAATTTGATCTCGTTTTGGGAGATCAACTGGGGGAATTGTGGGATATTGTGAAGGTTTAAAATTATTAATTGATTATTAGGGGTTAGTTTAGGCAAGATAATATGTTTTAGTGTATGCAGCTGTGAACCAGGAACATCTGTTAATTGCACCAGCAGGAAGGGAGGTTTAGCCTCATTTGAAGATAACCTTAGGAATGTTGTAGGGCCTCTGAGAAAACTCACCATTTGGAGGCACCAAGAGATAACATTGTATATTGAGTCATAGAAGTGCCTC
>NC_056509.1:7108658-7112807 GCF_014905685.2 Nematolebias whitei
TATTGGCTCATTGCTTTATTTTACGTTTTAAAACGTTTTAAAAGAAAAAAAATAATTTTGTCTTTATGTTAGAATGTTAACACAAATAAAACGCATTAAATGTTATGTGTGTCGAGCTTTATATAAAAAGAGCTTTTGTAAAGGAAGAACTGCATTTACAACAAAATAGGTTGAAAACAGGCAGTTCAGGTTATTGCAAAGGCTAGTATTTAAAAAATAATAACTATAATGTCTTTGAAATGTTCTCAGTGTTTGCTGGTTAAATAAATATTCATGCTACTTCAGAGTCTTTAAAAAACAAAATTATTTTAAATTTAACATGAATAAAATGAAAAATGTTTCATTGACGTTTTTAAAAAAGGTATAAAAAGAATATGTTGCATTTTTATAACTGATATCTGGGGTGTTCCTCTGTCAGCGTGATGTAAGACTAGTCTTTAAAACAAACAGTTTGGTTTTAATAAAAATGGAAACTGTTAACTTGAAAAGAAAATAGCTACATTTATGAGGCTTTAATTTTGAAATTCCACATCAGATCTTGGTGAAAATTGGTCAGTAACATCTGGAGGTGTTCAGCAGTTAGCCTGAAGAGAGACTGGTCTCTGGAGACTTAACGGTTTTGTTTTAGTATTACTGGAAACTTGAGGGAAAACAAATTGACCTTCTCACATAATGAACAAACAAATAACCACACAAAACAGTGACAAAAGTAAAAATATTATGGATCTATATTCACAGGTGGACATTAAAAGTCATTTTGTAACATAGCAAGAATGACGTCATTCACAACTTTTATTTTGAAAACATCTCACAAACGTTACTGCCGCATGTCATAGTGTTTGCGTGTACAGCAAAACTGTCATTTTGGAAGTGGAGGCTGGCTTGATAGTTCTATTTCATATAGGCTTCACCCTTTAAGGCTACTGCTAGTGGGTTTATCCCGTCGCATGCAGCGCAGCACTGAAAAGTGCTTAGTCCACGCCCGCCGGCTGTGTGGGCCACACCCCCTGTCTGTATAAATAACTGTAAGACCGGGCAATCGGCTCCCATTTTTTCTTCAGCCAGCTAGCTAGCACTGTCAGAAGAACGAAGATGGAAAAGATGTCCAGCTTTGACCAGCACAACCTTTGCTAAGGATACCTGGGTCTCCGCCACGCCAACCTCCTGCTGTCCCGGTGAGCTCTTCCTTCCCGAGGAGAAGCAGAGACAAGCAGCCTTGTTCAAGGTAAGTGCTGAGGAGTGTTTCTCCATGGAGGGCCGATACTCGCTGGACGACGCCAATGCCTTTTCTAACGTTTTTTCCTTGCTGTGAATCGGATGATTCCCTTGAAAAAGGCGTTGTTGGCAGCAACTCCGGTGAGTGTTTGTCCGTGGCGGGCCGCTATTCGCTGGACGACACCATCGCCTTTTCTAACGTTTTTTACTTGCGGTGAATCGGATGATTCCCTCGAAAAAGGCAATGTGGGCAGCAGCTCCGCTGAGTGTTTTTCCATAGCGGGACGCTATGCGCGGGACGACGCCACCGCTTTTCTTTGACGCAGAGTCACGCAGTGAATCGAATGACTCCTCCGAGAAAGGCGATGCTGGAAACAACCTCGCTGTACCATCCCTCCTGGAGAGCGTAGTGACGGAAGAAGAGCGACAGAGCGGATGCTCAGCCTCCTTGGACCTTCCCACATCGGCGACCACACCGCTCCCAGCCGTCGGTGCCCTCCTCTCAGAGCTGCCTGGCATAATCCAGGAGGCTGCTAACACAAAGTGACTTTTCTGTCCCTCACCTTCCTCCGCCGTGATTGGATGATCTGGCAGGAAGGTTTAGCTCCGCCCTGGCTCATCGCCCTGATCCCATCTGGCCTCACTGTCCAGCTGTGATGTCACACTGGAATGAGGCTGCAGCTGAGCCCGGCAAGCTGAAGACATTCGTCTCCACCTTCGCCTCCATCTCCAGAGTGGAGGGTTTTACCGATCGGTGTTTTTCCTTTGGTTCCCCTCCCCGAAGCCAAGCCTGGCAGAAGCACTTGGGGAAAAAGCTTCCAGGATGGACCGGCAACCTATCTTTCCAGGGAAGCTTGACCAGAAGGTGACAAAGCTCTCCAACCGAGCTCACCAGTGCACATCCCAGGCGGTCGCGGCGAACAACAACATCGCTCTGCTGGCCTACAGCATCTTAAAGAGGCTGGAGGAAGCAGACCTGCTGGAGGAGACAAAGAGCTCTCTCTGTAAAGCCGCTGACATCATCTTAAACATGTGCGCCACCTCTGTGTTCTGCCTGTCCTGCATCGCAGCCTGGATGACCATGATCCAGAGGACCACCTGGCTCCGCCTCTCGCCATCCTTGTCCAAGAGACTGCAGAAAGACCTGCTGGAGGGCCCCATCACCCCAGAGGTGCTGTTCGGGGCCAACTTCAGGACCATCTTTGAGAAATCGCAGAGGTCCGAGGATGTCTCAGAGACGGTACACCATCTGGTGACATCACAGTCCTCTTTCCGCCCCTCCGGCCACTGGAGGGACTGCCTTGGCTAGCAGCAGAGGCGCTCCACAGCTGCGGCAGTGACTCCTCTCCTCCGCTGGCCCCCTCCACCAGGGAACAGCTCCTTGATGGGAATGTGTGTGTTTTTTGACTATGTATGTTTTGAAATAAAACAGAAACATATCTGAAAGTAAAGTTTCATCTGAGGCTTTCAGATCAGCTGATCTCACAGCTGCCTCTCTTCACACATTCCCCACACAGAACGAGCCGGTAACCTCTAAACAGCATTTTAAATGGCACCACAGTTCAGTAAATATCACAAAACACTCGTCTGCCACGTCAGCTAAAATGATGTTTTTTCAGCAGACCGAGTCCAGTAAAATACCTCGTTTTCAGCCAAAGCCCGTTTTGAATTTTTGCTGTTTTCTACCCACTCACAGCGTAGCGGGAGTAAACGTGTTTCTCCACGACAGCTGCAGCCTCCACCGAAACGGCATCTCACTCAGAAAGCACTCACGCCTCCTCTCAGTACACGCCGGCTCACCTCAGCTCTAATGTGAGACCGCAACCTAGGCTCAGCACAGAGGTACACATACAGTCTTTTTCTGTCGGAGTCCCCCTTGGGTTCCCCCCGGAGAATATCCGGCATGAGTGATGGCAGTAAGGCTTTTTAGTCTGGTTGACGTTCATGAGAAACATGACGCAACACAAAATGTGTGCCCGCTCTCCGAACGTTACTCATAAGCCCCTTATCCACAGGGCTGGTTCTTTTTGGACCCTGTTGTGTCCGGTTCTGGTAGGACCTCTTTTTGTCTTTCTCCACAGTGCCCATAGTTCCCGTTTAGTGGGCGGATTGTTCACCTCTAGTGGGTGGATTATTAATATCAACGCACCTTACCAGCTGGTGGTGCAAGTGCTACATTAAGCTCTTTTCTAAGCACCACTAACATGTATTAGAAGAAGAAGAGCCGGAAAACAACACACAACCAAAATGGATGACCTCCTTGCTTTTTTCAACATTCTGCTCTGCCTGTTGCTTTTTCTCAGAGTACAAGAAAGAAGCAGACTTTGTAGAGAAGCCATTTTCAACCGTAGAAGACAAGAGATTATCAGACGTCAAAGAGAACTGATGTTCAGACGTTTAACAGCAATCCGAACCTGTCATATTTTTTAAATAATAATTTGACCCCAAATGGCAGACTGGAAAGAACAGAGTCAGAAGTTATAAAAGAATAAATATTTATTTTTGCTGGACAAAATCCTCCAGGCTAAAAAGAGAAGGCAGGGACAAGGTGAGTGTCCAGAATGATCTTCAGAAAACAACTGATCAATTGTGTTGAGGTTCTTGTTCTTACTGCAATGTTTTTTGTAGTCAAGTCCAGAGAGGAGAGGTTCAAGGAGTCCCAGGGTTCCAGGTGATCCAAGCAGTGAAACGAGGTGAGGGTTGGTAGAGAGAGGAGCAGGTCGTCTGAGGCGGAAAAAACTATCTCTGCAGGAGATCAAAACAAGGTCTTCTGATACAAAGTGCTTCAAACAGATTAAGTGGCTGGTCACACACTTTACCATAAGCATGATAATGTCCTGGCGCTGGAGGTATGTCTGGCAGAGGCTCTCATACCCAGGCAGAGTACTCCTCCAAACCAGGAACAGGTGTGGAGTGGTGGTTGATTAAGATTGG
>NC_056509.1:7112907-7119740 GCF_014905685.2 Nematolebias whitei
TCCTCCAAACCAGGAACAGGTGTGGAGTGGTGGTTGATTAAGATTGGCTGCAGCTGATGAGTGAGAGAATGGCTGGTGGACCTAGAACTCTGACAGAACACCCCCCTCCCCCCTCAAGAATCGCCCCTTGGCGATTTCATCCTCTTTTCAGGGTGATCTCTATAAAAAGAGGAAATTAAACCAGGATCCAATATGCGAGACCTAGGGATCCAGGAACGTTCTTCCGGGCCATACCCTTCCCACTCCACTAAGTATTGGAGTCCCATGCCTCTTTGTCGTACATCCAGAAGACGCCTGACTGTGAATGCAGGTGAGTTGTCGATTAGGCGGGGGGGTGGGGGAGGCTTGGTGGGAGGGGTCAGAGGACTGTTGATTACAGGTTTTACGTGAGATACATGGAATGTAGGGTGAATCCTCATTGATGGTGGGAGTTTCAGGCAGACGGCTGATGGATTGATTATTTTAGTTATGGGGAATGGTCCAATGTATCTGGGGGCGAGTTTCCTTGGCGTATCTTTGAGAGAGATGTCTTTTGTGGAGAGCCATACCTTTTCACCCACCTAGTAATTTGGAGCTGTCGACCGGCGTTTATTAGCAAACCTCTTGTTTTGTGTTGCTGTCCTGAGTAGCACTTCTCTGGTCTGACGCCAAACTCGGCGGCATCGTCTGACATGGTGCTGAATAGATTGGACAGAGATGTCTGAGTCCTGAGAGGGAAAAAGTGGGGGTGAGTAACCCAATGATGCCTCAAAAGGAGACAAACCTGTTGCTAAGGAGACTTTTGAATTATGGGCATACTCGATCCAGGATAGGTGTTGGCTCCAAGAAGATGGGTTACTATTAATCATGCACCTTAGTACAGCTTCCAAGTCCTGGTTGCATCTCTCCGTTTGGCCATTAGGCTGAGGATGATAGCCGGAAGACAAGCTGGAGGTGGCACCCAAGGCTTTACAAAATGCCTGCCATACTTGAGAGATGAAGTGTGGTCCCCTGTCTGACACAATATCAAGCGGAATACCATGGAGACGGAAAACATGGTTTATCACCAACTGTGCTGTTTCAAATGCCGAGGGTAGCTTGTTCAGAGGAATGAAGTGAGTGGCCTTAGAGAATCTATCAACCACAGTGCAAATGACAGAGTTACAGGTCCTTCTCAAAAAATTAGCATATTGTGATAAAGGTCATTATTTTCCATAATATAATGATAAAGGGCCGAGATGGTGTAGAGGCAGGGCAGCCGGCTTGGGACCCAAAAGTCCCAGGTTCGATCCCCAGTCACTGCACATCACGTGGTGTCTTTGGGCAGCACACCTCATCCCCAAAATGCCTCCCGGGCGCTTTCAATAGCTGCCCACTGCACCACCTGGTGGTGGATGGGTTAAATGCAGAGACTAATTTCGCCATTGTATGGAAACATACAGTGCTGACATTGTGATGACATTATTATTATTATTATTATTATAAAAATGAAACTTTCATATATTTCAGATTCATTGCACACCAACTGAAATATTTCAGGTCTTTAATTGTTTTAATACTGATGATTATGGCATACAGTTCATGAAAACCCAAAATGCCTGTCCCAAAAAATTAGCATATCATGAAAAGGTTCTCTAAACAAGCTATTAACCTAACCATCTGAATCAACGACGTAACTCTAAACACCTGCAAAAGATTCCTGAGGCTTTTAAAAACTTCCAGCCTTGTTCATTACTCAAAACCGCAATCATGGGTAAGACTGCCGACCTGTCCAGAAGGCCATCATTGACACCCTGAAGCAAGAGGGTAAGACACAGAAAGAAATTGCTGAACGAATAGGCTGTTCCCAGAGTGCTGTATCAAGGCACCTCAGTGGGAAGTCTGTGGGAAGGGAAAAGTGTGGAAGAAAACGCTGCACAATGAGAAGAGGTGACCGGACCCAGAGGAGGATTGTGGAGAAGGGCCAATTCCAGACCTTGGGGGACCTGCGGAAGCAGTGGACTGAGTCTGGAGTAGAAACATCCAGAGCCACCATGCACAGGCGTGTGCAGGAAATGGGCTACAGGTGCCGCATTCCCCAGGTCAAGCCACTTTTGAACCAGAAACAGCAGCAGAAGCGCCTGACCTGGGCTACAGAGAAGCAGCCGGTTACAGACTGCAGACAGTCTGCAACAGCAGACTGTTGCTCAGTGGTCCAAAGTACTTTTTTCGGATGAAAGCAAATTTTGCATGTCATTCGGAAATCAAGGTGCCAGAGTCTTGAGGAAGACTGGGGAGAAGGAAATGCCAAAATGCCAGAAGTCCAGTGTGAAGCACCCACAGTCAGTGATGGTCTGGGGTGCCATGTCAGCTGCTGGTGTTGGTCCACTGTGTTTTATCAAGGGCAGGGTCAATGCAGCTAGCTATCAGGAGATTTTGGAGCACTTCATGCCTCCATCTGCTGAAAAGCTTTATGGAGATGAAGATTTCATTTTTCAGCACGACCTGGCACCTGTTCACAGTGCCAAAACCACTGGTAAATGGTGTACTGACCATGGTATTACTGTGCTAAATTGGCCTGCCAACTCTCCTGACCTGAACCCCATAGAGAACCTGTGGGATATTGTGAAGAGAAAGTTGAGAGACACAAGACCAAACACTCTGGATGAGCTTAAGGCCGCTATCGAAGCATCCTGGGCCTCCATAACACCTCAGCAGTGCCACAGGCTGATTGCCTCCATGCCACACCGCAATGAAGCAGTCATTCATGCAAAAGGATTCCCGACCAAGTATTGAGTGCATAACTGAACATGATTATTTGAAGGTTGGCATTTTTTGTATTAAAAACACTTGTCTTTCATTGATGGGATGAAATATGCTATTTTTTTGGGACAGACATTTTGGGTTTTCATGAGCTGTATGCCATAATCATCAGTATTAAAACAATTAAAGACCTGAAATATTTCAGTTGGTGTGCAAAGAATCTGAAATATATGAAAGTTTCATTTTTATCATTACATTATGGAAAATAATGACCTTTATCACAATATGCTAATTTTTTGAGAAGGACCTGTACCTTCTGACAGAGAAAGACCGGTGACGAAATCCAGGGCAATGTGGGACCATGGAAGACTGAGAGATGGCAGAGGCAGAAGAAGGCCTGCAGGAGGTTTACTATTATTCTTGTTGCGAGCACATGTTGGACAGGCAGAAACAAAATCCCTCACATCATTAGACATGTTCGGCCACCAAAAATGTTCCTTAGTGAGGTGTAGCATGCGTGTGATGCCAGGATGACATGTGAATCTTCCCGTGTGAAGCCAATGCAGTACCTTGCTGACCATAGAAGCCGGAATAAATGTTTTCCCTGGAGGGCCCGTACCAGGGTCAGGTTCGATCCGTTGTGCTTTCCGGATGTCATCTTCTATGGCCCAGGTCATGATGCCAACTGTGCAGGATGCAGGCAAGATACTCACAGGAGTGTCAGAAGAGGAGAACTGGCGGGACAGTGCATCTGGTTTAATGTTGCGAGAACCTGGAATGTACGTGATAGAAAAGTTAAACCTGGAAAAAAAAAGGGACCATCTGGCTTGCCGTGCGTTTAATCTCTTAGCCCCCTGAATGTATGCCAAATTCTTATGATCAGTCAAAATAAGGAATGGCAATTCTGCACCCTCTAACCAATGTCTCCACTCCTCGAGAGCCATTTTCATGGCCAACATCTCTCTATTACCGACGTCATAATTTTGTTCAGCAGGAGAAAGACGACGGAAAAAGAAAGCGCAGGGGTGGAGTTTCCCATCGTCAGTCACTCTGAGATAATACAGCCCCCACGCCTGAATCTGAGGCATCCACCTCCCCAATGAATTGTTTGTGTGGGTCTGGGTGGGATAGGATCGGAGCTGAAGAAAAGCGATATTTTAGTTCTTGGAAGGCAGTTTCTGCTGTTGGGGTCCAGGTAAATTTTTGCTGGGTTGAAATGAGGTGGGTGAGAGGCGAGGCAACTTGACTATAATTCTTAATGAACCGCCGATAAAAATTTACGAACCCCAGGAACCTCTGTAGCTGTTTACGGTCTAGTGGGGTTGGCCATTCAGCCACAGCCCTCCTGATCTTTTCAGGGTCAGAACGAACCTGTCCTCTCTCAAAAATAAAACCAAGGAAGGATACAGTGGACACGTGAAACTCGCATTTCTCAGCTTTAACGAAAAGATGATTTTCCAACAACCTCTGAAGCACTGCTTTTACGTGCTTAGGGTGTTGTTCCTTGTCCTTTGAGTAAATCAGGATATCGTCCAAGTAAACAAACACAAAAACGTTTAAAAAGTCTCTTAATACGTCGTTAACTAGAGCTTGAAATACTGCAGGTGCATTAGTTAACCCAAAAGGCATGACCAAATATTCAAAATGGCCTAAAGGGGTCTTGAAAGCAATCTTTCACTCGTCGCCCTCTCTGATCCTCACCAGATGGTAGGCATTACGAAGGTCCAACTTGGTAAAAATAATAGCATCCTGTAGTTGCTCAAACATAGAGTCCGTAAGGGGTAATGGGTATTTGTTTTTAATCATGATTTGGTTTAAACCCCTGAAGTCAATGCATGGCCGTAGTGTCTTGTCTTTCTTTGCTACAAAAAAGAATCCCGCCCCAACAGGAGATGTAGATGACCGAATGATACCAGATTTAAGAGATTCATCAATGTACTGTCTCATAGTCTCCTTCTCGGGTCCAGACAGATTATATAATCTACTTGAAGGCAATGGTGCACCTGGAAGGAGGTCTATGGGACAATCGTACGGTCTGTGGGTAGGTAACGACAAAGCCCGTTGTTTGCTAAAGACCGTAGCCAGAGTATAGTAGACTGAGGGGATATTAGAGAGGTCGATCTTTTCTATGGTCTGTTCAGTAAATACCCCGGGAGAAATGGCTGAACGTAAACATTCTCTAGAGCAGTTATCTCCCCATTTTTCTACTCTATTTTCAGACCAGTTAATGAGTGGGTTATGTCTCTTTAGCCACGGATAACCCAGAATCAGTTGAGACTTGTTAGAATCAAAAACAAAAAAACTCACCCTGCTCATGATGATTGCCTGAAACTATGAACTTAAACTTTATTGTTTTTTGAGAAATAGAGGAGATGGTCTGTCCAGTGAGGGCGGCCACGGCAATAGCAGGGTTAAGTGCTGTGGTAGGTATCCGTAGCTTCTCAGTCATGTCCCTGCTGATCAGATTCTGCTCTGCCCCAGAATCAACCAGAGCCTGAACAGGAAAATTAGTTGTGTTAATGCACAGGATAGCGGGTAAACATAAATTCTTTCCAGGAGAAAAAGAAGAAATACCCACCAGTATCCCCTGGTTTACTGGTGAGCTTTGTCTTTTAAATGTAGGCGACATGAAGCCACAATATGGCCCCTCCTACCACAGTAGAGACACTCATTGTGGTTAAGACGACGTTGACGCTCCTCTGGAGAGAGTCTGGTCCTCCCAATTTGTATGGGTTCAGGATCTGACGAAACAGTTACCGGTGCGGACCAAGCACTTCCGGTTTCGGGGAATGTATGGGGACTGTAGTTCTCCAACATATTCTCACGAAAACGATTATCAATTCTAATAGAGAGTGTGATCAGGTCATCTAGGCTTGCTGGTGCCTCTCTGGTGGCTATTTGGTCCTTCACTTGTTTATTTAAAGCATTAATAAATGCGCTCTTGAGTGCCATCTCACCCCAGTCGGAGTCCTCAGCCAAAATGCGGAAGTGGGTGGCGAATTCGGCGACGGACCTGCTTCCCTGGTGTAATCTGAACATCCTTTGAGCAGCCTCCTCCTGTTGTAATGGATGGTCAAATACGCGTCGAAAATCCTCGAGAAAGGTGACATAAGTTAAGGATTTCATATCACGTTTATTGATGTGAGCACGAGCCCACTGAAGCGCTTCGCCCTTAATTGCGCTAACAATATAAGTTATGTGTGAGGCATCAGAGGTGTAGGTTAGTGGTGCACGGCTAAATGCTAAGTTACATTGTAACAGAAAACCACCACATTTGCTGGCGTTACCTTCAAAAAACTCAGAAGGACGAACATCTGGCTCCCGGAGAGTCGTGACGTTCAGGGGGGCTGATGAGGAGGTTGCTGGCAGTTCAGGAGGTTGAGAGACCTGGGCTGTGGGCATAAGAGCTGATAGTTGCTGTTGTAGGGAGAGAATCATGCCTCCAAGCTCCTGGAGGTTGTCTTGTGTTGTTTGTTGCTGTGAAAATTTTTTTTGTAAAGTTTGGTCCTGACGGTCTATGCGTCTATTCTGTGCTTGGATGGACTGCTGAATCTGTTCCTCCCCAGTCTTACCTTGGGGGTCAGTTTGGCAGGGACATTCTGTCATATTTTTTAAATAATAATTTGACCCCAAGTGGCAGACTGGAAGGAACAGAGTCAGAAGTTATAAAAGAACATTTATTTTTGCAGGACAAAATCCTCCAGGCTGAAAAGAGAAGGCAGGGACAAGGTGAGTATCCAGAATGATCTTCAGAAAACTGACCAATTGTGTTGAGGTTCTTGTTCTTACTGCAATGTTTCTTGTAGTCAAGTCCAGATAGGAGCGGTTCAAGGAGTCCCAGGGTTCCAGGTGATCCAAGCAGTGAAACGAGGTGAGTGTTGGTAGAGAGAGGAGCAGGTCGTCTGACGCAGAAAAAACTATCTCTGCAGGAGATCAAAACAAGGTCTTCTGATACAAAGTGCTTCAAACAGATTAAGTGGCTGGTCACACACTTTACCATAAGCATGATAATGTCCCGGCGCTGGAGGTATGTCTGGCAGAGGCTCTTATACCCAGGCAGAGTAGTCCTCCAAACCAGGAACAGGTGTGGAGTGGTGGTTGATTAAGATTGG
>NC_056509.1:7119840-7124218 GCF_014905685.2 Nematolebias whitei
TCCCATGCCTCTTTGTCGTACATCCAGAAGACGCCTGACTGTGAATGGCTGCAGCTGATGAGTGTGAGAATGGCTGGTGGACCTAGAACGCTGACAGAACCCAGAACAGGCTGCGTTTACTCTCGCCGAAAAGTCTGGAGCACTATAGGAGAGTGTTGGAAGCTTTAAATCATTATGACGTAGCAGACAGAAAGCAAGCTACAGGATGTGTGGTAAGCAAATGCTAACTGCTGTAGTGAGAAAAAACTGAGTAAAATTATGTAAATATTGATAAAGTACTGTTTATTAATACACGCTGTGTGTGTGTGTTTCAGACGAGTCTCCAGCTACAAATGTATATAAATATATATATATATATATATATATATATATATATATATATATATATATATATATACAGGTCCTTCTCAAAAAATTAGCATATTGTGATAAAGGTCATTATTTTCCATAATGTAATGATAAAAATGAAACTTTCATATATTTCAGATTCATTGCACACCAACTGAAATATTTCAGGTCTTTAATTGTTTTAATACTGATGATTATGGCATACAGCTCATGAAAACCCAAAATGCCTGTCCCAAAAAATTAGCATAATTTTTCCTTTCCTTTAATTTTTCCTTCCAACACATCTTCTCATGCTGGCCAGAAAAAGCGGTTCTTTCCAACTTTGTGCATGGACTTCACCTTCACATGCGTTTCACTGACTTCTAGGATGGTCCCTGGGTAGACAACATTGTCATATTGCAAGATACACCATTGCCCCACAACATCTTGATTGTCCCGCTGAATAACAGCCTCTTGGTCTTCATTTGTTTTGAGTGGCTCAACCGGAAAGGTGAAGGTTTTGGTGTTGTAGCACTGGCACACTAGATTTTGTTTTGTGAAGCATGAACAACTCACATCACAATAAATCAATTGATGTGATGATACAGTTATCATTTGATGTGTCTGCATTGTCAAAGGTAGAACATGAAGCTCCTTTGGCATCGCCTCAACTGCATTGTTGATGTGCGCTGGGTCTTCTTTTTCTTTCTGCGCTACTCTTCTAGCTCTGCTTGCAGCCTGTGCTCTTCTCCAGTATCTTTGCTTTCTTCTCCTCTCTCTTGGTGTTAGGTCTGCCACCAAGCTGACTCTTCCCAACTCTTTGTTGCGTTTCCATCTTTCCTTGTCCTTTGCTAAATTCTCCTCTTTTCTGTCTGTATTGGCATCTCATCTAGCTCGATATCTTCTTTGTTTCTCAACAGCTGAGAGTGGCATATCTAGAGTAAAAATGTATGTTGTATTAAAAACAATATTGTAATTTAGTCAATAATTACTTTGAAATTAATTAAATTAATTCAACCTTTATTTAGACAGGTTAATCCCATTGAGCCTCGAGGACTCATTTACAAGAGAGACCTGAATTTTTTTTCATTTATTTATGTATTTATTTAATTATTTCATTAATTCATACATTTATTAAATTGTACTCTTTAACTTTTAAAATTACTACTCAATAGTTGCACAATGTCAACTCTGTTACTCTACCTTGGTAACAGAGTTGACAATTTCAAACGTTTTTGTTAAAAACTCCACTTGCTAGCATAAATGTTAAAAGCACATGTCACCAACAAAATCATGGTTTAAAAACCTTTAGATAAACATATAAATTTTTTTCAAACCTATAGTGTTTTTCTTATGATATTACAGTAACAAGATGACTTTGAAAAAATTTACACTTGGTTGTAACGCTTTTCATATTGAAATCATTTCTCAGAGAAGGCAGACACCTCTGTGTGCTTGAGATCCTATCAGTAAAAAGAAGTGACATCATTTCATTCAGTTTATATAACTGTGGACTGGAATTCCATAAAGTTAAAGAACCACAAGGTAACAGAGTTGACAAAATATTCTCGGACACACATTTTTTAATGAAATGGGTGTTTTTAAATTATTTACTGCAATATTGTTGCATAATTGACTATTTAGGAAGTTTAGAAAAAAATAACATTGACAGATTTCAAAAGAAAAATATTGAAAATAAACATTTTTCCATCATATTCCAAGATAGAAAAAAAAAACAGTGACCAACTCGGACAACAAGAAGTTATGTTTATTGAACTACTTAAAACACATTTAAATGTAATTATATCAATGTTATGAATTGTGACATATTATGATCCATACGAATAACCAAGAAATTATTAAGATTTAAAAAAAATGAAAACATTACAACAAAGCAGACCAAAAATATTGACCCTGGACACCAAATGTATCTCCAATTATAGAATCACCCATATATATATATATATATATTAATAAAAATGTATCAGTGACTGTGAGTTTTGCAAAACTTGTCATAAGAATATTTTATTAGTGTTAATGTTAACCCCATCAAGAATATTTAAAAACACTGAACCATGTGTTCAGCTTTAATGGCTGTACTCCTGAGATTTACAGAGGAAAAAATCGTGAGAATGAGTTTATTATTCAGTTCTGACTGATTAAACCACAGATACTTCATTGCTCCTGACAAACAGGTTACACTGAGTGGAGCGGCCGACCGTTCCAAGATGGCGGCCCCACGGCTCGTCAGCGCCAATAGGCGAGCGCGGTCAATGCGGGATCTAGTGTTTATATCTATGGTAATCCCTGCTAGTAGATTGAAATTTAATGAAACTCAAAATGACAACTCAGCAATTTTGTTTATAAATAAAATACAACTACACAAAATTAAAATGTCTATACTTTGTGATTATTTTTTGTGTCCTCGCCTGATTAGCAGCTGATTCACCTCCCAACATTAAAATTACTTTATAGCTCTGCAATGCATTTTTAAAGTCGCACCTGATTTACTGGAGTGTCCAGTACTGAATGATGGACTATTGATGTGGAGAAGGGTAAATAAAACAGTCTCAGTCCTAACATTGCTGAACAAGTTGTTTTTCTGAATAAAAATACTTATATGTACAGAAACACCCCCTAAAAATAGATTAAAATAAAATATACTTCCATTCAAATACTAAAAACCAACACAAAATGTTACAAGAGATGAACATGGGCTTCTTTTTGGGAGTTGGATTTTTAAATGTTAATAAAATCACCACTGAACTGGGATAATTTGTTCGTCTATAAAAAGTATGTTTTATTTAATTTACTTGATTTGCTTTATGTTTAAAGTTTAATTTACTTAAGGGAAGTTGAAATGATGTCCTTGATCAGGTTGTCTTGAACTCGTTTGGCCACCAGATGTCGCTGTGGTGCTTTGAACTGGGTTTTTTTTTTTCTTTTTTGAAAAAAAGTACAAAACGTAATATAACAAGAAAAACATGTTCACGGTTGATATGACAAAAAAAACTAATCAGAAATTATGAACAGAAATATAATTAACAAAGAAAATGAACAATTTGAGGAAACAGCAAAATAAAAAATGTTCCAAACGCAAGAGGAGTTTCAAGTCTTAAAATGAGCTATTAATAAACTGGTATAAGGAATGGGCTTTTGGAAGGTTGCAGCATTTAAGCACTTCCTTAAATAAAATTATTTCTTTTAAAAATATGTTGAACAAGGGGGTACGGTGCTTTGAAGGCTCCTTAGGATCAAACCTTCTGGAACTAATTGGATGGCCTGGACGTTCCAGTCCTGCCATTAACACAAGGTGAGAGTGACTGGTTGTTTGTCTCGGTGTCCCTGCGGTGGACTGGACACCTGTCCAGGGTGTCCCCTGCCTCTCGCAGGGACTGCGGGACATGGACACCAGTGACGCCCGCGACCCTAAAAGGAAGAAGCGGGTAAAGATGATGGACGGATGAACTTTGAGTAACTTTAACCCTAAACAATCATTTATTGTTAGAAACGTAAAAATTCAAATCAAAAACACTGAAAAATTAAATATTTACGTCCAAAAATAAAAAAGGCCCCAGATACAAGTTCATCTTTTTTAACAGCAGAAAGCGTGTGTGGATCAACACTGACTCCATTTTGGTTTCTGAAAGTTTATTCTGTGAATTTTAGCAGAAACATGCAGCACAGTTCAGGGCATTGTTGTGGCAGCTGACAGGGTCTGACAGGTGAAACTCCCTCTGATTCAAACAACATCTGGCTGCTGGACTTTCCTCTACCTGCTTCAAGAACAGTGAGAGCCACTGATCCAGGCCGTCACTACCGTGGAAAGCAGGAGGCCTTGTCCAAGGATGATCGCACGCGAGCGCCTGCTCCTCCAGGAGTCACGCCTGTTCACCCTCAGGTTAGTCTGTGCAGCCTCGGGGAGCCCACGGTGCTCGGCTTCACCGGGGCTGAGACGAGGCTGCAGCCACGAACACGAGCACCTCCACACCTTCTAACACCTCCACCTTCAAACACCTCCACACCTTCAAACACCTCCACGCCTTCAAAC
>NC_056509.1:7124228-7126654 GCF_014905685.2 Nematolebias whitei
AACACCTCCACACCTTCAAACACCTCCACGCCTTCAAACACCTCCACCTTCAAACACCTCCACCTTCAAACACCTCCACGTCTTCAAACACCTTCAAACACCTCCACCTTCAAACGAAGCTTGGACCACAACTTACAGTTCTATAGATTTATTAAAAAACACTAACACGAAATGAAATGATTACAAGTGTATTTACAAAGTGGAAGCAGCTGTTTGTCTCAGAATAATTAAAGCTCCTGTGCAGATTGTTCCGACCAGGACAGCTGCTTTGGACCTTCAGGTTCTGGTTCTCCTTGTGAACATCTACACAGAAAACGTTCATTTCCTCCCCATGATGAAGCTGGGAGCCTCAGCGTCATCCTCCCTCTCCTCCTCCTCCTGCTGCTCCTGCTCCTCTTCCTCCTCCTCGCTGCTCTCCGACCTCCCCTCTTCCTCCTTCTTGTCCTCCATCTTAGTTTTCTTCGCCAGGAGCTTCTTCTGCTTCAGCTTCTCCCGCTTCTTCCGTCTCTTCGCGGTTCGTTCCTCCGCCGTCTGTTGGTTCTGCTTCACCTTCTCCAGGTAGTCCAGGTCCTTGTCTTGCTTCTCGGCCATCTTGTCCAGGAAGTCCTGCCTCTGGTACTCCCTGCGGCGAAGGTGTCGGTAGACGTGGAACTCCCCGCTGCCTGCGCCCGCGCTAGAACCCATCACGTCCCGGACGAACTCCGGCGGGGCCCGCGGGTTCCACTCCTTCGGCCGGTCCGGGATCGGGGCAGGCTTGTCGGGGTTTCGCATCAGTCGCTCCAGCTTCAGACGCTGCTCCTCCGCCGGGTTTTTGGCTATAATCAGAGGCTGAGCCTCTTTTCCTGCACTTTTCCCAGGCTTGTTATTTCTCTGTGCGGGCGCCGCCATCTTTCAAAGCGTTTTGTCTTCTTCTTCGACGACTCGTGTTCTTCTTCTTCGATTTTTAATTGGCGGTATCCTGACCCGTGTATCCTGGAGCATTACCGCCACCGACTGGTTGGGAGTGTGAACTGGAATGGGGGATCCATCCATTAGAATGAATGAATAAATAAGTAAAGTAATTAATTAATAGAACTCATATTCTTTCAAACAAACGAGTCTGTTTCAGATATCTTAATAAAATTAGTCTTTCAAAGCGTTTTAGTCAACTTCCTTTTTCGCGTGATTCGTCCCGGAAGTTCTTATAAGCGCTAAAAGTAACTTTAAAAACTCTTTAAAAACTCTTGAAATCAGTTACTAATGACTTTTCAGGTTAAGAACGTTGTTTTCACAGCCTTAAATTGTCCTTTTGTCAGGAAAATAATTTTGTTACTGGCGTTGACGCTACGACGCTTTGATTGACGTGTAGTTGGACCAATAGCAAATCAGATCAGATTTCTTGGGCCGAAGCTGTCCAATCAACATCCAGCGGTTGTCAAAGCTGTCCAATCAACATCCAGAGTTCGTCTCGCGAGCGTCAAGTGTTGACGGACGAGTTTCGCCTGTGTTTTCAGAGCTCACCTGGTCGGTTTATAGTCCGACATTTTTCGTGAGAGAAAGATAAACCTGTCCAAAAAGCCATGAACACTTTAGTCAGAGCCACAGCCAGGTGTCTCCGGTCGGGCGCGGCGGTGTGGTCGGGCTCGGCTCGGTTCCTGGCCTCGGTCCCCCTGAAGGACCTTGGAGAGCTGGTGAAGAAGGACAAGGTGGTGGTGTTCATGAAGGGGACGCCGGCTCAGCCCATGTGTGGCTTCAGCAACGCCGTGGTCCAGATCCTCCGGATGCACGGAGTGGACCACTACGCTGCCTACAACGTGCTGGAGGACCAGGACCTCCGAGAAGGTCGGTACCGTCAGAACCTTCACAGGAAGCTGCTGCTGTCTCAGAACCAGTTTGTCCTGAGCGACATTACCATTAATCCCATTAATCCCATGATGGAAGAGTCGGACAAATGTTTTTACAACTTTTCACTTCCTCACATTACTACGTCATCACTTCTGTAGACTTTATTTCTATTTGTCTCATTCAAATAAAACTAGTTTGTTTCAGAAATGATATATTTTCATGTCCTTAACTCTAAAATCTCCCGTTTGTTTTTTAAATCCCTGCATTTGAAGCAATTTGACTCAAAATGACTTGATTTGGACAATAAATTAATTGTAATAAAAATAAATGAAGGCTCAGCTGATCGCTGCATTCAAACCCATTTTGTCAGAACCAAAGAGTGAAATGATGGACACTTTTTATTTCTAATTAACTACGATGTCAAAAGGTTTTTAAATCTGTCAGCTGTTACTGAACTTCTGCTGGTGTGCACATTTAAAATCTATATATTTTTTTTTCATTTCGCCTTTATTTATCCAGGTTAGTCTCATTGAGCCACGAGAACTCATTTTCAAGAGAGACCTGTTTAGGGAGCACATGGTGGGGGTTAAGGGCCTTGCTCA
>NC_056509.1:7126754-7142382 GCF_014905685.2 Nematolebias whitei
ACTTTTAAGTTATCATCATCAACCGTGCATAACATCATCAAAAGATTCAGAGAATCTGGAACAATCGCTGTGCGTAAGGGTCAAGGCCGTAAAACTCTACTGGATGCTCGTGATCTCCGGGCCCTTAAACGTCACTGCACCTCAAATAGGAATGCCACTATCAAGGAAATAACAGAATGGGCTCAGGAATACTTCCAGAAAGCATAGTCAGTGAACACAATCCACCGTGCCATCCGCCGTTGCCAGCTGAAACTCTACAGTGCAAAGAGGAAGCCATTTCTAAGCAAGCTCCACAAGCTCAGACGTTTGCACTGGGCCAGGAGTCATTTAAAATGGAGTGTGGCAAAATGGAAGACTGTTCTGTGGTCAGATGAGTCACGATTTGAAGTTCTTTATGGAACACTGGGACGCCATGTCATCCGGACCAGAGAGGACAAGGATAGCCCAAGTTGTTATCAACTCTTCGTTCAGAAGCATGCATCACTGATGGTATGGGGTTGCATGAGCGCTTGTGGCATGGGCAGCTTGCATGTCTGGAAAGGCACCATTAATGCAGAGAACTATGTTCAGGTTCTAGAACAACATATGCTCCCATCTAGACGTCATCTCTTTCAGGGAAGACCCTGCATTTTTCAATACGATAATGCCAGACCACATTCTGCAGCAATCACAACATCATGGCTACGTAGGAGAAGGATCCGGGTACTGAAATGGCCAGCCTGCAGTCCAGGTCTTTCACCTATAGAGAACATTTGGTGCATCATAAAGAGGAAGGTGCGACAAAGAAGGCCCAAGACGATTGAACAGTTAGAGGCCTGTATTAGACATGAATGGGAGAGCATTCCTATTTATAAACTGGAGAAACTGGTCTCCTCTGTCCCCAGACGTCTGTTGAGTGTTGGAAGAGGAAGGGGGGATGCCACACTGTGGTAAAAATGGACTTGTCACAACTTTTTTGGGATTTGTTGACGCCATGAAATTTGGAAACAACAGATTTTTCCCTTAAAATGAAACATTCTCTCAGTTTAAACTTTTGATCTGTGATTTGTGTTCTATTCTGAATAAAATATTAGATGTTGGCACCTCCACATCATTGCATTCAGTTTTTATTTAGTTGTACTCGGGTGCAATCACAATAAAGGTCTGTTGTGTTAATTTAAAAATACTGAGTTCACAGTCCAGCGCGTTCTACACATTTTAATGTCGTGCGCATGTTGTGAAAATGTATCTAAAAGTTTAAACACTCTGGATTTTTCCACACCATTACAAAGAGCTGCTGCAGAGGGTCCGAGCGGCCTCCTGGGGCTGCAGACCCCTGTCTTATTATCAGTGTCGTGCAGCTGGAGCCAAAGGGTGTGGTGCTTGAAGTTCAACGGTACACCATCGCTCACGTTAATGTCGTGTTTTTAAAACCGTGTCAGCGCTGAGGGGTTAAAGGGTTCTTTTTATTCTTCCTGGCTGAGTTCAGTCTGTCACGTGTTCATCTGATGTTTTCTCTGCACCTACAGGAGTCAAAGTCTTCTCCAACTGGCCCACGATCCCTCAGGTGTACTTTAACGGAGAGTTTGTGGGAGGCTGCGACATCCTGCTGCAGATGCACCAAAACGGAGATCTGGTGGAGGAGCTGAAGAAGCTCGGCATCCGCTCAGCTCTGCAGGACACGGAGAAAGAAGCCAAGTAAATCAAAGAGACGACTTGAAAACAGCTGAGAAGACGAGGACACGTCTTCAGATTGAAACCACCTCCTCCTCCTCCTCCTCCTCCTCCTCCTCCTCCACACACGCTCAAATGATTGCAGATAAAATGGTCTAAAAGCAGCCGTCACCTGGTTGGCCAACAAGAGTTCAGATTGAACAGCTGAGGACTTTAAGACGACACCTACAAGAACTTGGCAGGAGGAATCAGTGTTCCTGTGTCTCTTCTGAAGTCCTCACAAGTGATGCTGAGTTTGGCTCGCACAGACAAACCATCCTTTAGTTCTTTTAACGCGTTGATCTGAGAAGAAACCACAACAACCAGCAGGGAATCCAAAATAATCTGGTTAATCCTGGAACTACAGTAAAGGTTTATATAAAAGATGATGGAGCAGCTCTGCGCTCCATGTCCTCCGTAGAAACGTTTTGAATCGAGTTTCTGTGTAAAAGTTACGAACGACAACGTCTTCAGGTTTCTGAAAGGCCTCGGTTTGAAAAGAGTGAGACCGAATCGACGAGCAGCTGGTCTGAACGCAGCCAACATTAAACCGGTTTAATGTCGATGTTACAGTAATGCTTCGGTACTTCCAAAATTTCTGTCCAAATATTAATTGAACAAGTGAAAGTTTCCATGTTAATGTTTGAATAAACCTCTTTGAAATTTAGAAGACTGGCGATCTGCTCTGGACGTTGGTCCCTCGGATCGTTGAGCTAATGGCTAGTTTGAGCAGACCCACGAGAACCCAAAGTGGACCAAGCTTCCCTGTAGGTTTCAGATGTAGGTCCGGTCCCTCCATGTGAACGGACGGGATGTTATTGTGGTAAGGACAATCATCTTAAAAAACGTGATTAGGTGTCGACTCATGTTGATTTGTAATTTTATAACATCGGTTGCTTCATGCTGTAAAGGAAGAAGTGGGCGGGGCTTAAAGGCTCAGACCGGTTCCAGAAGTCAGACACTTGGTGGTTCATCTAGGGTCAGTGCCGTCGAAGCTCACCTGTCGGCTTTGAACTTAATCTTAATTTTTTTTTTTTTACAGCCTTCCACCAGGAAACCATAAGTTGTCTCTGTTGACACAAAGAGTCAGGGAATGCGAGACGTGACTAATGAAATCAAACAGACTGGGGTTGTAAGATTCCTGCGATCTGCTTCAGTCTGGGCTGCATCTGGACCATCTGGTAGCTTAGTCGCTCCTGACTTCTCCTAAAACTGATGCTGTTCAGAGCTTTCTACTAAATATTAACTTTTCCACAGAAGCCTTCTTCAAAATGGTCCTCAGCGGACACCACCAGGATTGAGTCATGCCCGAGAACTGCTCCCTGGGTTTCTCCACGAGTTGATGTCAACACTAATTCTTCCAGACACACTGCCTGTAGCTTCAGTGTGCTAACACAAAGGACGTTCATAGAGGTGCACGACGATACAAAATGTTTAGCTGGACCGCAGCCCGTCTCCTGCTGGCCTGAGACGCAGCAACATGAGCACGTCTCTTCCTGCCCACCGGGACCGACAGGAAGCAGATGATGTTTGTTCAGTCTGTGCGAGCTCCTGTTTGTCTCTTTGGTGTGTTCTTGTCGAGTCGATGTCGGCGGGGGACCTTCCTTCCCCGTCGCCATCGAGGCCAGCTGTTCTTGTGCAGTCGTGTCACCAGACCAACGTGCTGCAACACGTCGAACGTTCGAAGCTCGTTGATCCTGCAGAGATTAAAATATTTTCACACATTGCACCTCCGCAGCTGGTTTTCTGCACACCACAAACAAAAGCTATGTTTAAAGTTTATTTGAGCAACTTTTGTTAAATGGAAGGCTCTCGGGTGGTATCGGATGAACGTGGTCCACTCGCTGCCTGAAAGGTTCTGTTGGTTTAATGTAATTCAGTCTGGACATCTTTGAGAAACTTCCTGTTTAACCAGTTAATCTGCTTTAATGTAACAGTAGGAGCAGACTGGAAGCGGCCTTCGGCTGATGGTAAAGAGTGTTTGTTAAAACGTTTCCCTCAGACCGTCCCCATTGTTGCAGCTGGAGCTCCTGCAGCCAGCTGTTGCCAGCTGTGGGCCTCGGGCCTCATCTCGGACGCCAGGCCCGCCTCCAGCTCGTGACCCCCGGCTCGGAGCCCCCTCAGAAGTAGCAACTCGCACATCGCAATAAATCAAGGAAATGTGATTGAAGTTTTACCAGTTGTATTAAATCGAGGCAGGAAAAGGTTGCAGTGCAGCGCTGGCCCCTCCGATACACGATGAGAGATCCTGGACCGGAAGGACCGGATGGCCCGGGCTCCTCCACATTCTGGAGCACAGTTTGTCACGTGGATAAGAGGCCGCACAGAGTGTGGTCTCGATCACGGTGCAGGAAAAGCCTTTAGGCAATAAATAAATAAACTGCATTCCTTGACGGATGTTGAATCCCTGGGAGACTTTAGAGTTGCTGGCCCAGTTTAAACCAGTCAGAACAGGGTCATACTTTCATTATAATCTGTCTCTAAGCAGATCATAAAACCCAGGGTCGGTCTAGATCCAACACCACGCTGCTCAATAATCCAGGTATAAAAATGTGACAAAGTTCAGTCAGGTCCTCTGGATGGTGTCTGAGACTGTTGTGGCTCCTCGGACTGATGAAGTCATTTGGATGAAATGTTTCAACAAGACGAACCCATCCAGAGGACCTGACTCAACTCTGCTGAAGACTTCCTCAGAGATCATCACATTAATGAACACAGCTTGTGTCAACCACAAATCTTCATCCACGGTCCACTCAGGTCTCCCACCACACTGAGACGACCCCCCCAGTAAACATTTAGACAAAACAAAAAAGGTTGAATCATGTCATCTGGACTTCGTTTTTTTGTTAAAAAGAAACGTTTCGCCCCTCATCCAAGAGATTTAGACAAAACCTTTTTCTTCACCAAACCTGTTTCAGGATTTTCTTTAATACAAAAAAATATTTTCTTATGAATATTAAAACATAAGTGCACTTTACATAAAAACTATCATAAGGTTACACGGTTAAAGGGGTAGTTCAGACATTTTGAGGTGTGGTTCTGCATCTGACAGGCTAATGTTTTCAGTCAACCTTTATTTCTACAGGTTAATCCCATTGAGCCTCGAGGACTCGTTTACAAGAGAGACCTGGTTTAACAAAGTGATGCAGCATGAAGCTGCACTGCTCCATCTATGACCCCTGACCCCTACTCATCTTCCAGACTCATTGTTTTCTTTAAAGTTGCTCCGACTTCAATAATGTCTGATGTTCTTCTACACAGTTCTCATCCTTGGATACAGTCTGACTCATGTTCGTCTTATTCTTCCTGTTTCTAAGAAAGAAAAACAAATTAATGAAGTTTGTTTTATTTGATTAACAAGTGTGAACATGAATCATTTTGATTGTTGTTTTCAGTCATTATAATGAAATCGTGTGAAATGATACACAGGGCTGAAAGTTAAAAAAAATCCTGAGCCTGAAACTTTTTTGTGGTGTTGAGAGAATAAAATCATGACATATTGCCAGTGTTTATTAAAAATGCTCTATGAAAAGTGCAAACAGCTGTTTTAACAAACAATTCAGCTTCAAGTAACAATGATGAACAGATGAGGTTTCAATGTATTTGAACTTAAACAAAGTAAACTATGCCCCAGAGTACTAACAGCAGCAAAAAGTCTCGACACACTGAACAGACACATGTCAGTCAGTTAATTTGCAGTACATTTAGAGTACTACGTATCACAATCTAAAAGGAAGAAGTTCCACAGAGCTGCTGTCTAGGACACCTGGAGGAGCAGATGGTGGTTAAGGGCCTTGCTCATGGGCCCAGAGTGGGACAAATGAGGGTGGGGGCAGGTGTGGGTGCTTCACCTACCCCACCCACAATTTTGATGTTGTCGGTACCGGGACTTGACCCTGCGATCTTCCGATCACTGGCCCACCTTCTCTAACCTCTGTGCCACCACTCCCCCTTTAACTTTATTTATTTATTCATGTTCCTCACATGGAAAATCAACCATCTTGTTTAACTGCTTAAAAATATTAGTTTAAAACATTTCATCCACTAAAAACTAGTCTTTTAGAGCCGTCAGCCTGAAATAAATGTATTTAATATGATTTTTATTTGAATGCTTGTAGGGATTTTTTTTAAACCTCTACATTATTTTTTTGTATTGACAATATATTTATTTTACTGTAATTATTTAAAAAGTGTATTTTCCTCCATTAATCTGCCTTCTGGGTCAACATCCTCCTCTGTTCTGCAGAGCTCAGAACTGATACTTGGTTCTGGACCCCCCTCCTCTGTGCAGTCAGACCCGGGCTCGGTCCGCTCTTCCTCTTCTAAAACAAATGATCTTCCTCTTCATCACCCCCGACTCACCCCCTGCTCTCAATGACTTTATCGCACTGAACTCCATTCAACTTGTGCATCTTTTTCTTATTTTTCCTGTAAATTGGTGCTTCACAAATAACTTGAAGCCTTCGTCAGAAAGGAGGGGGGAGGCAGAAAATTTAAAAAAATGTCAAGTCTGGTCCTCTGGACATTCAAAAAAAACATTCAATTCAGTTTATTTATAAAGCGCCAAATCACAACAAAGTTGTCTCAGGGCACTTTACAGGAACATTCACATAAAAGCCAATTAGTAAATTTCTCTATCTAAGGAATCCAGCAGACAAGTTGAATCTTGGCTTCGTTGCAGTCTCCCATCCTGAGCAAGCACAGTGGAAACAGTGGAAAGAAAAACTCCATTTAAAAGAAGAAACCTCCAGCAGAACCAGGCTCAGGACAAGTGGCCATCTGCTCTGACCGGCTGGTTTGAGAGGACAGGAAGGAGAGACAGAAGAACACAGAATGGTAGGTCCAGGTATAGGTCCAGGTATAGGTCCAGGTATAGGTCCAGGTATAGGTCCAGCTGTATCTGAAAGACAAAAAAAAAACATGTTAAGGATAGAAAAAATAATTACAAATACAAAACAGGTTGAGCAGAGTAAGTAAAGACAGTAGCAGAGTGAAAATTGTGGTCAGTTTGTCCTCCAGCAGTCTAAGCCTATAGCAGCATAACTAAGGGACAGCTCAGGAAACCCAAGCCGACCATAACTATAGGATTTATCAAAAAGGAAAGTCTTAAGTCTAGTTTTAAAACTGGATAATGTGTCAGCCTCACGGACAGAGATTGGAAGTTGGTTCCACAAGAGAGGAGCCTGATAACTGAAAGATCTGCCTCCCATTCTGTTTTTGTAAACTCTAGGAACCACAAGTAAACCTGCAGTCTGAGAGCGAAGTGCTCTGTTAGGAAAATATGGAACAATAAGGTCTGTAATATAAGATGGAGCTAGGTTGTTGAGAGCTTTGTAGGTTAGAAGTAAGATTTTGAATTCTATTCTGGACTTGACAGGGAGCCAATGGAGAGAAGCTAAAACTGGAGAAATATGATCTCTCCTACTAACTCCGGTTAAGACTCTAGCAGCAGCATTTTAGATCAACTGAAGATGTTTTAAAGACGTATTTGGACATCCAGATAATAAACCATTGCAATAGTCCAGTCTAGACGTGACAAATGCATGGACCAGTTTTTCTGCATCATTTTTAGATAAGATGTTTCTAATGTTAGTGATATTACGCAGATGGAAGAAGGTGGTTCTAGTAACGTTTTTAATGTGGGGGATAAAAGACGTGTCCTGATCAAAAATAACACCAAGATTTTTAACATTAGAGCTGGAGGACAGATTAATGCATCTAAGGAGGGAGAAAGACTGAAAAATTCATTCCTAAGGTGCTCAGGTCCAAAAACCAAAACCTCAGTCTTGTCTGTGTTCAACAGGAGAAAATTAAGGGTCATCCAGGTTTTTATGTTTTTAAGACATGCTTGTAGTCTAAGTAGCTGATTGGATTCATTGGGTTTAATGGACAAATGTAATTGTGTGTCATCAGCATAACAATGAAAATTTATCCCATGCTGTTTAATAATTTTACCTAATGGAAGCATATACAAAGTAAAGAGTATTGGCCCAAGCACTGAGCCCTGAGGAACTCCATGACTAACTTTGGTGTATGAAGAAGATTTATTATTTACATTTACAAACTGGAATCTATCAGATAGATATGATTTAAACCATTTTAGAGCCGTTCCTGTAATCCCAATATCATATTCAAGCCTCTGTAGTAAAATATTGTGATCAACTGTATCAAATGCAGCACTGAGGTCTAACAGGACCAGTGTAGACACAAGTCCATTGTCTGAGGCCATGAGAATATCATTAGTGACTTTTACTAGTGCTGTTTCTGTGCTATGATGAGCTCTAAACCCTGACTGAAACTCTTCAAACAGATTATTTCTTTGTAGATGTTCACGCAACTGACCTGCAGCTATTGTCTCTAGAATTTTTGAGATGAAAGTTAGATTAGATATAGGTCTATAGTTGGCTAGGAATCCTTAATCAAGGTTATGTTTCTTAAGTAAAGGTTTAATTACAGCAACCTTAAATCTCTGTGGCACATAACCATCCATTAAAGACAAATTAAGTAGATCCAAAATGTGGACATTGTAGAACCTAAGAAACGTTATTAATTGGATAATCTGTTTTATAATAAAGAAGAGAAGGTAGAGCGCTACTTGTTTCTGAAGTAAAACTATATTTTATCCGCGTGCGACGAACTCCATCTTCAGCATTCATTGATCTGACTGCGAAGCCGCATTCATACCTGCTTGCTTTTCTAAGACCCGCCTTCCTGTTAGTAATTGGTCGAGACAACGCAGACTTCAATGTGATTGGATGTAATCCCCGTCTATCAACCAAAGTTATGTTGAGGCGGACCGGCAGGCTGTCTCGCTCTAAAGCCGGAAATCCGGCCCCCGGCCAGAGTGCTTTAAGCCCTGATTACAATGTGAATAACATATTTCTCTGTTCTGTTTTTCAGAAAATGATTATTCCTTCAGAGACACCTGTCTTTAAGCTGGAAGCTGTTGTCTTTAGAGGAGAGTCACAATGTCCCTGAGAGTAGTCAAAATAATCCTGAGCAGAGAGCAGTTGTTTCACACAAAGATCCTTTGTGTGAAAGACAGTTTGCCTTGGACCCCCCAACTGAGCGGTTCGTTTTGGACTCCCGATCCTGGTGGTCGTGCCAAGGTCCACTCGTTTAATTTCTGAGCAGATAAACATGTTGCTCAAATTACAATTGTTAGAAGTTTAGATAACTGCAGAACATGGAGCCTTTTCTCACTGCAAGACTCACGTTCTCGGCTTAACGTGCCGATGGATGGTGCACCTTCTCATCAGCTGTTGCCCTCACAGACCCCTGAAGCTATCACAGTGATGGTCAGCTACCTTGGGCAGTTCCCAGTGAGTCCTCCTCATGGTGTATCCTGGTCTGATCCACCAGGGAACCCCAAAAAGAAGAGTGGTGCCGTCAACACTGACCCGATAAGGAGCAGAACCTGGTGACATGATGCAACTCTTGGTCTGGTTGTTATTTTTAGCTGATGCAACTTGGTAAATCATTTCCTGCTTGCAGTGACAATAAATGACTTTATCTGATCACATTAAATAACTTCTTTCAACCAAAATCCAAAGTAAACTATTTATTAAAATAGTCAAACTTTGTCTAAATTCATGCGCGTATAAAACTGAAATAATTCCTGCTCAAAGAATTAATTTCTCCTTAGATAAGAGAATTAAGCCTTGATTGATTCATTATTATTGTTGTTGATTCTTAGTTTGATTATTTTTGTAATAAAACTTCAAAAACAACTTTGGTCTCTTGATGAATATTCATGTGTTCTGGTAGAACTCCCTGTAATGAACAGATTCTACTTCAGTGACTGATTCTGATCATTAAAGGGTGAAAATATTAAATAAGTTGTTGTTGGTCAGTAAACTGATCAGCTGGTGCCACACTTTAACGAGAGCTAAATAATTAAAATAAATGTAGTGGAGGGGAGTGGAGAAAGTGTCACCCTTCTTATTGCTACAGTGATGACAACAGTGGATAACAATGACAACAACAGACAATCTTAAGAGGCATACAGATTTTTTTATTAAAATAAGATGCAAAAAACTCCAAAAACAGCTAGATTATAAAGTGATGTAGAAAACTAACAACAGGAACATGTCTGCATTGGTTCTTGCCAGGAACTTAATGTTTGAAGCCAGAGATCAAGGTCGAGAACTTCAGATCTTTTTGCAAGATATTCCAGGAGACTATGACTAATGACCAGTCTATGACTGAACGCCTCCTAACTTAGTGGCTGATGGAAACGCTTTTTAAAAGCCTTCACACAGCAGCTGTTCTCTCAATGAAGGATTATTTCAACAGAAATCTGGTCATTTACAAGCCCGAATAGCAGCAGCAACTAGCAATAGCACTTCCAGTGCAGCCTGAGGCACAATGTGCAGAAATCTTTTGATTGTTGTTGGAATAATTGTGTAAAACTGAAAAACAACACTCACATGAACCACTTTAATCTTTGGGACTGGAACTGTTTCAGGCTGATCCGGATCAGAAGTGGGTCCACTCAGGCTGTACTGACAGAACTTATGGCTGACTCAGTCCCACAGCCGTCGTCTGCCAACAACTCAAGTATTTAATATTTAAATCACCATCAGTTTTGCACAAAGTTATTTTAGCCAGAAAAGGGATATTCCAGGTGGAAGTGCTATAGCTAGCTGCTGCAGTGTACATTAGCAGCTACATATCAGATGTAGATGTATGTGAAGCCTGAGATAAAAAAACAATAAATATTTGTCCATTTGAGCTGTTAAAAGACGTGAGCGGTTTAGTTTGCAGTCCAGTTGGATTTAAAATGGTTTCTCCAAACAGCCCGTCTACTGAACAGTTATCTACGAAGACGTGAACTGTTTGAAACGTTTACATAGGAACCCACTTCAGAATATGAGAACGATCCCATTAAACACGACAGTCCTTCACAGTCTCCCCATGTTTCTGCTGAAGAGTAGAACTGCAGCTCCGAAGCGCTCATAGTTTCTGCAGGAATCGGAGCACCAGGTCTCTGAGGGTGGTCCGCAGCGGCTCGTTGTTATCGCACACGATGTGCGTCCCATCCTCTTCCAGCTGGATCAGCGTGTCCTGGGCCTGCAGGTGCAGGATGTGTCCATCTGCCGTCTCCTCCACCTTAACCTCCGTGATGCCGTGCTGCAAATAAAAACAACATTCTTCAAGTAAAAAAACAGAAGAACAACTTCCACTTGTTTGTGTTGCAGAAAGGCTTTAAGAGAATCAAATTATTCACTTTTTGCAGAGTGGCCAGAAATGCTTCCAGGGGCACAGCTCCACTCAACAGGGGTTTGGGGGCCAAAACTACTGGGGGCTCCTCCACCACCCGTTTCCTCTTCTTACTGGGAGGCGCAGGAGAGGGTTTGGGCACAGACTGGCAACAAATAAGAAGAAACTCAGCAGTCTATGGGGTGACGACACATCTGAAACTTGTTCTGTGAACTCACCTGCAGGGTGTGCTTGTTGTCCTTCGAGTGCAGCACTGCGGAGACGGTTGCCACGGAGATGCCAGGTTTAACCTCACTGGGCACCAGTGAGTTTGCAAGCTAGGAGAGGTAGAATCAGAATCAGGCAGAAATGATGAGCATCCGTCTACAAAAAGTACTAATTTTATTTGTAACTCAACACTTAAAACCGACTTGGACATACAGAAGATGGGCCAGATACCTCAGGCAGGATGTAGACCCGCTCGAAGCGACGCCTGAAGGGCAGGTTGAGAACGGAGCAGCGCCTGTAGGGCATGGGAGGAGGCTGCAGCTCCAGCATCAGGTCAGAGCGGTGGGACTGGCTCACAGGAGGCTGGGTGTATGGTTCCGGACACACCACATGGAGAGGCTGCGGTATGACAGGGTGGACGGAAATCAAATGGTGTTCTCACACACAGAATACTTTTAGTTTATTATCTATACATCCGTAATCCAGAATATTCAAACTAACAACAGAAACTGAGCCAGCTATATGAAGCTAAAGACGGTTTAAACAAACCTGCAGTGGAGGGTTAGGGTTGGGGGTCATTTTTATCCACCACCAATGCGGGGGGGGGGGGGGCAATGGTGGCTTTGACCACCATATATTAATCTTCAGCCACAACAATCATTTGTGGAAACTTTTCTTTTAAGCAATATAGAAACTAGAAACAACAGTTTCCTCAAATGATAAGGGTGGTTTGTTTACTCATGCACACACATTATCCATCCAGCCATTATCTTCCGCTTTCCGAAGTCAGGTCTTGGGGCAACAGATTGAGCAGGGAGGTCTTGACATCTCTTTCCACAGCCACCTCTTCCAGGAGGACCCCAAGGCATTCCCAGGCCAACTGAAAGATGTGGTCTCTCCAGCATGTCCTGGGTCTTCCCCAGGGTCTCCTCCCAGTCAGACATGCCTGAAGCACCTCTTCTATGGAGGTGCCCAAGAAGCATCCTCACGAGATGCCCGAATCACCTCAACTGGCTCCTTTCAATGTGGAGGAGCAGCAATTCTACTCCCAAGATTCTCTCAGATAATTGAACACCCTGTCTCTAAGAGAGAGTCCAGCTACCCTGCAGAGGAAACTCATTTCAAACGCCTGTATCCACAGTCTCATTCTTTCAGTCACTACCCAGTAGGGGTGGGCGATATGGCTCAAATATAATATTGTGATATTTCAGAGTATTCTGACTGTTAAGATATTTTTGGACTGGTCCTATGGTTTGGATCTGCTCAGAGACGGGATTATAACAAAATTATGACTTGGTTCTGACTGGATTAAACTGGGCCAGCAACTCTAAAGAGAGTATCCCTGGGATTTCAATATCAGTCAAGGAATAGTTTAATCTGCTTGCCACATCATGTAGAAGGCTTTTGAAGCACTGTCTCATATGTCCAAACATGTCATAACCACATAAGATCCACTGAGATCACACTTAGTCACGCCCCCTCATACACTGACAGGTTGAGCTCCCCTTCTGCGAAGGAGGAGTCTAGGACCCTATAAAGGAGTAATGACACGGGACATCGGGGCTCTTCTGGGTTTTTGTGAATGCGTCACAGACCAGAGAGACCAGCGCTGTGAATTGTAATTTTTTCCTGCCTTGATTTTAATACAATTGATAAAACTTAATTGTTGTTCCCTTGATTTATTGATTAGTATGAGTTACCACTTCTGAGGAAGATTTGAGCCTGGGGGAGAAGACGTGGGCTGGAGGGGGGTTTCCAGGTCCGGTGGCCCGCAGCCAGCTCCCTTCTTTAACAATAAATTTTGTGATATAAAAAAACCCCCACAGAAATCATAGTTATTTCTTTGACAAAAGTATTATGTTGCTTTGCAGTATTATAAAATGTAAAAAAAAAAACAAGGGGTAATTTTACTGAAATTACTTTATTTAGTAAAGTATTCAGTCTCCAAGTGTAAAAATAAAAATGATCTTTCTGTTATTTAGATTGAAAAAGTCTGCACAAAATATAGATCAATAAATCCACCACAAAAACTAAAATGCAGGTGAAGTTTCCCAAAATAACTAAATAAAATGAAGCTTAAGATCTGTTGAGTATAAATGTAACATACAACAAAATATAGGTTGCCTTTAAATGAGCTATAACTTCGAAAAAAACTTGTAACAAGGTGATCCAGCTGACCCTGAAGCTTGTGGTGTTTCAGCTTCCTCTGTTCCTGCAGGAATGATTCATTTCTCTGATGCTCTGTCTTTCATCACCTGACTCTGTTCTTGGTCCATGAACTGTGGATCTAAGAGACAGACCTGCGCGTGTTTGAACCGGCCGTTTAGAGCGGGGGAGATGTTGCCCACTCCGACAGCCCAAGAGCGGGGTGGGGAAAGAAAAAAAAGACGAATGGCAGCTTTTAGAGCAGGGGAAGGGAGAGACAGTTGAGTTGTCTGTACCTGCAGTTTAGAGCATGGATGGAGAGACAGCTGAGCTGCGCATTGTTTGTTTTTACTTTCTTAGCTAGCTAGTATTGCGCGCAACTAATTAGCGCTACGCCAGTACCGACAGATGGATGGGGGTGCGCAATTCGGTTTGGTCATTAGGCGCACTTGGTTCTGTTAACAGGGTGGGGCGCTCTGACGTATTGCGTCATGAAATTAGCATATCATGATATCATTTTTTTGTCCTGGCAAGCTTTTTTTATCGGTATTATCGTGAACGATATGATATGGCACAGCCCTACTACCCAGAGTTCATGACCATATGTGAGGGTAGGAACATAGATCAACGAGTAAACAGAGCTTTGTCTTACAGCTCAGCTCCTTCTTCACCACAACGAACCAGTACAGAGTCTGTAATATTGAAAATGCTGCACCAGTTCGTCTGTCATTCTCACACTCCATTCTTCCCTCACTCGTGGACAAAACCTCAAGATACTTGAACTCCTCCACTTGAGGCAGAACCTCACAGGGGTCCGAATTACTACTGGCAATGTGAACCAAACTCTCGCACCGCTTGTATAGGGACAGATTGACCCATAGCAACGGCCCTCCAATCCTATACTCAAAAAGCACCCCCCCCCCACGCCCCCACAGTGTACCCCAAGGAACACAGTCAAAAGCCTTCTCCAAATCCACAAAACACATGTAGACTGGATGGGAAAACTCCCATGACCCCCTCGAAGACCCTAGTGAGTGGTTAGAGCAGTCATTCTCCAACGCGAGAGTTGGGGGTTCGAATCCACCAGCAGTCACATGTTGAAGTGTCCCTGGGCAAGACACTGAACCCCTCATTTGCCTCCGATGTGTGTCCCATCAGTGTATGAATGTGATAAATCAATGATTAGTGTCTTTAGAATGATTTGTTCAATTAGCTTTGCGTTGACCTTGGACATCAAAAAACACAGTGTACCAACACCAGCAGATGACATGGCACCCCAAACCATCACTGACTGTGGAAACTTGACACTGGACCTCAAGCAACGTGGATTCTGTGCCTCTCCTCTCTTCTTCCAGATGTTTAAACATTTTATGTTTTAAGTTTTTACAAAGTTTCTGCATTAACTGTTGGAGCCAAACCTGTTAATCAGCAACACCACTTGGGATAGATTTTCATGAAACTCTCAGAAAGTAATCATTGAATGAACGTCTATAACCGATGGACTTCTGGATTCAACCCAATCCAAAATGGGCGCCACAGCCAGTTCAAATGAGGTCGGTGTTTAAAACTACAATCTACAAGGAGATGAGTGATATACACACCTTCTAGTCTTTTAAAAGTTTTTCAATATAAACAATTACAGTAGTCCCTCGCTACTTCGTGGTTTGTTTGTTGTGGACTCACTCTATCGCAGTTTTTCAAAAGAAGATTGGACATGACACACAACTGAGCAGCACGGTGGCGCAACTGGTAGAGCTGCTGCCTCTCAGTGAGCAGGTCCCCAGTTCAAATCCCGGTCCGGGTGCCTTTCTGGGTGGTTTGCATGTTCTCTCCGGGCATGCGTGGGTTTTCTCCAGTTTCCTCCCACAAACCAAAAACATGCATGTTAGGCTGACTGGTGACTCTAAATTGTCTCTAGGTGAAAGTAAGAGAGTGAATGGTTGTTTGTCTCATTTGTCTCTATGTGTCCCTGTGATGGACTTGCGACCTGTCCAGGGTGTACCCCGCCCCTCGAACAGTGATTGCTGGACATGGGCACCAGCGACCCGTGACCCAAAATGGAAAAAGCAGGTAAAAGATAATGGATGGATGTTGTGGTGACCTTGGATTTAAGAAAGCAGAGTTTACCAACACCTGCACTGGACATTGCACCCCAAATCATGACTGACCGTGGATATTTCACACTGGACCTCAAGCAGTATGGGCTCTGTTCCTCACCCTTCTTCCTCAAAACACTTGGACCTTGATTTCTGAATGAAAGGGACACTTTACATTCATTGGAAAAGAGGACTTTCAGCCAAGATATAGTTTACCCTCCAGGAGATATTTATCAGTACAACAGTAAACAATCATAAAAAAAACA
>NC_056509.1:7147382-7149070 GCF_014905685.2 Nematolebias whitei
TTATCCAACATTAATACAACTTACCTCAAGTTGCCTTTTTGGACATGCATGCATATATTTGTACAAATTGTACTTGAGAGGAGATTATTACAGCCTCATATAAAATCAATGATGACCATGATATCGGAACTGGATCGGTATCGGCCGATATCCAGATTTAGGTATCGGGATCAGATCGGAAGTAAAAAAAAAAAAAGTGGATCGGTGCATCCCTACTTGATAATCCACTGAAGCCCACGGTCATCTCTTTTTCTGGTGCATCTTCTCCTGCCACATTTTGCCCTTACACTAGCCATTGATATGTTTGGACGCAGCACTCTGAACAGCCAGCCTCCTTTGCTATGAAATTTGTGGTTTACCCATCCTATGGAGAGTATAAATGATGGTCTTCTGGCCAGTTATGTCTGCAGTTTTCTCCATATTGAACCGAACTAAGACAACTGAACCAAAACTGAAGCAATTTAATGACATGTAGGGAAACCTGTGCAGGTGCTTTGAGTTTAGTAGATGATTAGTGTCACACTCGGTATAAAACATTCATGCCCTGCAAAATTTGGGCTGATGTCTCCACAGTATTCTAATTTTTTGAAATCCTGTTTTCGTGGGTTTCATGAGCTGGAAGCACAATTTATGTAAAAATAAACAAATAAATACTTGAAATTGTTTAAATTGCGGGCCCTGAATCTATCATCTATTAAAGATGAACTTTTTGAATGGAATTATGGACTTTAAACAACTTTTCCATGATATTCTAATTTTTTGAAAAGGGTCTATATATATATATATATATATATATATGTATATATATACACACTAAAATAAACTACTACTTACTATTTGTACTACTATCCCTAGTTTGCAGTTTTTCACTTATCGCAGGGTTTCAGGATACGGATCCCCCGTGATAAATGGGGGACTACTGTACACGTTGTGGTCACTTGTGTTTATTGTCCTTGCAGCTGTGCAAGTCTTATGGAAATCCTATGAGAGGATAACGGTGTGATGTCAGCATCATACCTGGACTTCCTTCAGCAGCTTCGACACTTGATGGAAGTTGAGTCGTGTGTCAATGGGACAATAAACACACTTCATTGCTAACGGCTGATAAGGAGCCAGGGCGTCCAGGTAGGAGAAGTCTGGTTCTGATGAAAAAACAAAAGGTCAGAGGCTTGTGTTTGCTTCACGGCTCCAGCAGCATCTGCATGGTGACTACCAGTGAAGATGACTGTGTTGAGGCTGGATTTTCCCCACAGCTCCATGAAGTGAACCACGTCCCCAAAGCGCAGAGATGGGTGGCCGGTGAAAACCACGCAAGGCTGACGGAACTCACAGCTGAAGTCTCCATGGATGCTGGGGTAGTGCTTCAGCTTGTTGGTTTGGATCAGCTGAAACAGCAACAAGACACAAAACAATCACTGCTGACGAACGCGTGAGCAACGGGTCGACTCAGCACCAAACCTTCAGTTAGGAAGGAAAATGTAACATCAGTCAACCACTCTTACAATGAGAGCGTTTGATTTGTTATTACATCTCTAAAATTAATCAACTTCCTGCGGGTAAGGTTTCTAAAGTTACAACTTCCTGTTGGTAAAATTTCTGAAGTTAATCAATTTCCTGTGGGTAAGGTTTCTAAAGTTAATCAACTTCCTGTGGGTAAGGTTTCTAAAGTTGTTCAAGTTCATGCGGGT
>NC_056509.1:7149080-7165396 GCF_014905685.2 Nematolebias whitei
CTAAAGTTAATCAACTTCATGCGGGTAAGGTTTCTAAAGTTAATCAATTTCCTGTTGATAAGGTCTCTAAAATTAATCAACTTCGTGTGGTTAAGGCTTCTAAAGTTAATCAACTTCCTGTGGGTAAGGTCTCTAAAGTTAATTAACTTCCTGTGGGTAAGGTTTCTAAAGTTGTTCAACTTCATGCTGGTAAGGTCTCTAAAGTTTATCAACTTCATGCGGGTAAGGTTTCTAAAGTTAATAAATTTTCTGTGGGTAAGGTTTCTGAAGTTAATCAACTTCCTGTGGATAAGGTTTCTAAAGTTAATCAACTTCCAGTGGTTAAGGTTTCTAAAGTTAATCAATTTTCTGTGGGTAAGGTTTCTAAAGTTAATCAACTTCCTGTGGGTAAGGTTTCTAAAGTTAATCAACTTCCTGTGGGTAAGGTTTCTAAAGTTAATCAACTTCCTGTGGGTAAGGTTTCTAAAGTTAATCAACTTCATGCGGGTAAGGTTTATAAAGTTAATCAACTTCCTGTGGGTAAGGTTTCTAAAGTTTATCAACTTCCTGTGGGAAAGGTTCCTAAAGTTAATCAACTTCCTGTTGGTAGGATTTAAGAGTTCAGAATATAAATGACTTTATAAAGCACAAACAGAATTTCTGAACACTCAGGGCATTTCAAGCACGACTTTTTAGCTGTTTGGGTGTGAAAGAAAACATTTTGCAGTAAAGTCAACTCACTGTGCTGCTGCCATGTTAACTAAAGGCTAAAGCAAAGTTCTCTTACTTTTTTCAAAATGTCCTCTGAAACCAAAACTGTAAAAAAAAAAAAACGGATGATGCGAAAAAAGGTCAAGTTCTATTTCGTATAGGCTTCGCCCTTCAAGAGCTGTCGCTTAGTGGGTTATATCCCGTCATGCAAAGCATCGCACTGAAAAAAATTTAGTCCAAGGTCACCTGTTGTGTGGGCCCCACCCGGTCCATATAAATTACGTTAAGAACGGGTAATCGGCTCCCATTTTTCTTCAGCAAGCTAATAGCACTGTCAGAAGAACGAAGAAGGGAAGTTGTCCAGCCTGACCAGCACAACCTTTGTTAAGGCTGCCTGTGGTCCCGCCACGCCAACCTCCAGCCATCCCGGTGAGTTCTCCTCCCCGAGGAGAAGTAGACGAGCAGTCTTGTTTCAAGGTAAGTGCCGAGGAATATTTCTCAGTGGCGAATCACTACATGCTGGACGACGCCATCTTTTATTTTTCCTTTCATTGCCGACTCTCGGAGCGAATCGAATGGTTCCTCCGGGACAGGCGACGTCAGCAGCAGCCCCCGCTGCTCACTCCCTCTTGGAGAGCGTAGTGTCGGAAAGAGGGGGGGCTGAGCGAATGCGTGGAGGAGGCTCTCGGAGCAAAGATGTCCAGGTTGGTCCTGCGTCTCCAGGGAGGCATGACCAGACGGTGACGTCGCTCTCCAACCGAGCTCACCAGTATGCGTTCCAGGGGGCTGCAGCGACCAATACGTTGCGCCGCTGACGTACAACTTCTCAGAGGCCGGAGGGACAGACCTGCCTGAGGAGACAAGAGCTCCCTCTGCAGGGCGTCTGACGTCACCCTCAACCCGTGTGCCTCGTCTGCTGTCCCCCCTCCCTGTCGGAGAAGCGGACGTGCTGTTCGGAGCCAGTTTCAAGGACATGCTTGAGAAATAGAAAAAGCCGGAGGTGTTGGAGACTGTGCGCCATCTGACCAAGCCGCATGCCTCATCCAGCCCCCGGCCCGCTGGAAGGCTCGTCGTGGCTAAAGGCAGCAAACAGAGACGTTCCACAGCTGCAGCAGCGTCCTCCCGCTCCACTCCGACGCCAGCCCCGCCCGTCAGAGAACAGCCGGCAACCAGCGGTTCAGCGTTTCCCAGAGATCGCCAACAGGCGGCGTCCTGGGACAACAACTGCAGGGCTCACGGGGGAGAAGATTCAGGAATGACTCCTTGCGGGGAGGTGATTGTGCAATGATGACAGGAGTTTTGAAATAAAACACAAACATCATTCAAAGATTAAAGTGTCTGATTCAGCCTGTCTGTCAGTTCGAATGATCTCACAGCGGCTTCCCCTCACACATCCTCCACACAAATGAGCAGGTGTCCTAAAACAGGTTTTTCAAAATCACCGCAGCTCAAAGATAAACATGAGACGCTCGCATGACACAGCAGTCGAAAGTGAATGTGGTCCGCTGAACGAGTCCAGTGGGATAACTCGCTCTCAGCCCGAGCTGCACGCTTTTTACCGCAGCGGAGTCAAACGCGCGCTCCCGTGACGCTGGCAGCCTTCACCCAAACGGCGCTGCATTGATGAAGGCGCACACACCTCTCTCCAGCACACACCGGCTCGCATCAGCATGAATGTGAGACCGCAGAACGAGTCCAGTGGGAAACCTCGCTCTCAGCAGGAGCTGCACGCTTCTCACCGCAGCGGTGTCAAACGCGCGCTCCCACGGCGCTGGCAGCTTTCACCCAAACAGTGCCGCGTTAATGAAGGCGCGCACACCTCTCCTCAACACACGCCGGTTCACATCGACATGAATGTGAACCCGCAGCCTGAGTGAGGCACAGAAGCGCGCTCAGAGCCCTTTCGAGAAAGCCTCGCCTTGGGTCAAGCGGAGCACACTTCCGCGACACATGACGGCGGTCGAGGCTGTAACTGGCTGACGTCCGTAAGAAACATGACGCACCACATAAACACGTGCCCACTCCACGAACGTTACGCGGAGTGGCAGCGGACATGCTCTCTAGACAGATGGCTGATCAGCAGGAGTTATATGCTACAATTTGCAGCTCAACCCCCTCCGTTCGGAGGAGTTTTAGAGACGGTTCTGTCATCACTAGACCAGGTCTCATCCCTAAATGCAGAAGTCCAGGAACTTCTGGTAAAAGAGGTAATTTCCAGGGTTCCCGACCTTCCCACCTTCCCTCAGCGCACGCCAGCTCACATCAGCATTGGTGTGAGCCCGCAGCCTGTACGCAGCATAGGAACACCGCACACCCGTGGCAGTCCTAAACCGGTTCCGCCTGCTTGGAGCGCGCGCACCTTCCCTTAGCGCACGCCAGCTCACATCAACACAGATGTGAGCCAGCAGCCTGTGCGCGGCATAGGAACGCCGCGCACCCGCGACAGTCCTAAACCGGTTCCGCATGCTCAGCGCACGCCAGCTCACATCAGCACGGATGTGAGCCCGCAGTCTGAGTGAGACACACATGACGGCGGTGATTGGCGTCCGTAAATAACGTGACGCAGCATAAACGCGTGCCCGCTTCCCGAACGTTACGCGGAGTGTCAGCGAGCGTGCGCTCCAGATAGATGGATGAACCGTTTATCAGCAGGGGATTCACGCTGCAGTACAGCTCAAACCCCCGTTCGGAGGAACTCTAGAGACGTTTTCAGTCATCTCTAGAACAGGTCTCGTTCCCCCTCGCAGAAGCTCAGGAAATTCTGATTAAAATGTAGTTTCCAGGGTCCCAGAAGGAGAGGAAAACACAGGGTTCCACTCTCGTCGCTTCCTGGTCCCAAACGGACCGGAAGGATGAGATTCATATTAGATTTGTTAATTTTGAACCGTGAGACAACAATTTCAGCCGCCACACAGAGCAGGGAGGAGAATTCTGCTTTATCTGGACATCTGTTGATGCTGACCCGTTTTTCCAGACAGGTGGCAGCAGTGCAACTCACGTGAAACCGGCAGAGTGATAACAGCTGATTCCGTCAGCAGACTTACATCACACGTGTCAGACTTCACAGAGGCACATGCATTTCTCGAGCAGTGGGGGCGCTGTGGCCACCCCACACAGCAACTCATATAAATGTTTTTGGAGTGTCAGGGGTTTTGAATGTGATTCAACACTTTGCCTCTGTGGTGCGGAATCATCATGTGTTGACTCACACAGATAGCAAGTGATTGCTAAGGGGGGTGCGCGCTCAGCCCAAATGTTACACATTGTGAGACAGCTGCTGTGCTGGGCACACCAAAATCTGCTCTCCATCACCAGTGTTCTAAACAGGGGGCAGATGTGATGTCCAGGGACGGTTCGCGTCATGGGGACTGGACCCTCCATCCAGCTGATGGCTCAGACGTGGCAGAAATTTAGCAAAGCGGCTGTGGACCTGTTTGCAACACGAGAGAACGCTCAAAGTCAACTATGGTTCTCACTGAGCCCGCGGGACAAACCACCGCTAGGGGTGGATGCGTTTGCTCACAACCTGTGGCCCAAAATGCTTCTTTACGCATTCCCCCCACTCCCTCTGATATCACGGTTTCTGAACCGAGTTCAGGAGGAGAGACTGACAGCTCTCCTGGTGGCTCCCGAGCATGAACGCCCCATGGTTCCCAGTTCTACGACACCGGTTATCGGGGCACCCGTGGAAACTGCCATGGATGGAGGATGCTCTCCTCCAGGCGGGAGGAGCGATCAGGAGTTACCCAGAAATAGGCCAGCACCTTTGGGTCTGGCCGCTGAGTGGATCTGCATAAAGAGGATGGGTCTCTCTCAAGATGTAGTGCATACGATCCAGGATTCATGTGCTGCATCTACCACAGTGCTGTACACATCAAAGTGGACAGCTTTTCAGCACTGCTGTACGGAGAAAGGTGGAGGCTACTTCATGTCCACTAGGTAGCGTGCTGTCCTTTCTGCAGCAGCTGATAGACAGAAATCTGGCGTTCAGCACGATTAAAACGTACGCTGCAGCAATCTCTCCCTGTCACGAAGGTTTCGGGGACAGAACAGCTTTTAATCATCCGCTGAGGAAGCGTTTTTTAAAAGGTTGTACAGAGACGCAGGCCTGTTTCACGCACACTTGCTCCACAGTGGGATTTAACGCTGGTTCTGCGAGCCCTGATCAAAGCTCCATTTGAGCTACTGAATCAGGTTCCAATTAAATTCTTGTCTATTAAAACAGCCCTGCTGCTGGCTTTAACATCCGCTAAGAGGGTGAGTGATTTATCTGCCCTCTACGTCGCTCCGCCATGTCCCAGAAGTCAGGCTGACGGCAGCTCAGCTGATCTGAGACCTAACCCAGCCTTCATGCCTAAAAACATCACAAGCTCTTTTAAATTAAGCGCAATATCGCTGGAGGGTTTTTTCCCTCCCCCCCACTAATCAGAAGAAGAAGCATCTTTTCATCTTCTCTGTCCTGTGCGGGCGTTGACGTGTTACATAGCGCGCATGGTCGCAATGCGTCAGACCCAACATTTGTTTGTGCATTATAGAGATGCATCTGCGGGTCACCCGTTATCCACCCAGCGCCTGTCACACGTCGCCCGTTATCCACCCAGCGCCTGTCACACGTCGCCCGTTATCCACCCAGCGCCTGTCACACTGGCTGTGTGAGGCCATTTCTGAAGCCTACAGAGCATCAGATTTAGAGCCTCCTGCCTCAGGGTGCACTTGACCAGGGGTATCGCATCTTCGACTGCTTTGCATAATGGTATGACAATGCAGGATATTTGCACTGCGGCCAGGTGGTCAACACCCTGTTAATTTATTCGCTTTTATCTACGTGATGTGATGGTTTGTTCCATGACACATTCTGTCCTTAGTGCTTTAACAGAATGAATATTGTTGTTTCATGGAACCTCATTTAAACTCACATCTGACTGCATGCATTTACAGTGGGAGATGTTGTTATCAGTCACAAGTTGTGACTGTTGTTCTTGTTCTATGGTTATTAATCGGTTCATGACTATTGTTACCAATCAGTTCATTTGATTAATAATCAGTTCACTTATTATCAATCTGTTCATATTGATCAGCCGTGAATCTGTTTGGTTCACTGCCTTTTTAAAGCATCTTCCTTTCCCCGTTGAAAGCGTTTCCGGGGCGTTCGTGCACTCAGAATGCATAACTACACAGCATGCGTCTGTGCATGGTACGCATAATTACGCAACGCGTAATTACGCACATGGAGAGCTGAGTGACAAGACATTTTTGGGCAAGCTGCCGCTTCATATGGTGTTCGAATGGACCCAGTGAGGCGAGGACTACATCTGCTTCACCCTTAACCCACTAAGCAACAGCTCTTAATGGGCGACGCCTATACAAAATAGAACATTGGTTACGTACTGTAACCCCAGATTCTATGAGTATAGGCGTAGCCCTTTAAGCGTCGGGCCTCACTGGCTCCTAAATGGCTGAAGAAAAAGCTATTTGGGAGCCGATTACCCGCTCTTAACGTAATTTATACGGACCGGGTGGGCCCACACAACAGGTGGGCATGACTAATTTTTTTCAGTGCGATGCTTTGCATGACGGTAGGGCTGGGTACCTTTCTAAAAAAATTGGTATCGGTACCGGTGTCGGTACCTTCCCTTCGGTGTCGGTTCCTGGACGGTTCTTTTTTCGGTACCAATTTTGTAATTACTATTAATTCTAACAAGAATAAAATTACGTTACACATTACAGTACAAATTGTGACTTTTATTTTTTAACTTGGTATTTTTCTATTCCAAGCAATTTTCTTACATAAAAACAAACAAATAATTTCCAGGTCAAAAGACAGTTACAAACCAGTGACACGTCAGTGTCTAATGCTCACTGCTACACACTGAGGACCTTTTCACTTCACAGTTTTTCTTCAGAAAAATCAACATGTCTTCTTTCTGTGGACACAAACAAGCCCACTCCTGGCTGATGGCGTCTCCAGCAGTAGAAAGTGTTCCCTCTGAGGCTGTAGATGATGCTTGTTGCACATACAGATACCTGGTTGTCAAGTTTGATAGCACTGACATATTGTCCTTCACATTCCACCAGCAGGTCACTGGATTCACTGAGGTAGGGATGATGCAGACATCTGCACCTCTGTGTCTCTGCCTGAATCTTCTGTGATTCTCTGGGGTTTAGGGCTCTGATCATCTCCCTAATTGACATTAGAACAAAACATCAACAATAACATGGTTGTGTTATTATTACTTAAAAAAATATTATCTAGGCTGAGAGATAAAAGCTCAACTGGTCAACAAAATCCTTTACAGTTTATTTACCTCCACCATGAAGCTCCACTGTAGAAAAAGCAGCAAACTTTTAACAACAAAGTCTGACTGTCCTGTGGCCCCCACCTCACTTTTCTTTTGTCCTCACATCAGGGTCAGAGGCTCCTGTGAGGAGAACATTAACATAAACAGTGAACATTAGGTGAACTGTTTAAGCAGCTGACTGGATGGATGAGCAGTTTTACAAGCTAAGATTTATGTTACTGTCAATCTTTAGTTAGCTTCTGAGTTTAGCTAGCCACGTAGCTAAAATAAATTTACACACTAATATCTTAAAGTTAGCGTTACGTGGATCATAGTTTATTTCACCGCGATGTACATGTTAAGCTGCAGTTACGCTAACAAACGTAACTCACCAGCTGAAGCACAGAAACAGAGACGTCCTCGGAGTTCTTTGATGAAGAGCCCGGTCGTGGAGATAATGAATCAGGACGTTCAGGCTCTACTCACAGGCTGACTAATGCTGAGAGGAGGAGGGGGGAGGCTAATGAACTCTTCTCTCCTTGCAGAAAAACACGGAGCAACTTTCTGCTCACGTGTTGTCGAAGCCGTTCGACAACATGCGCTGCGCACGTGAACCCGTCTGAGGGTGTCACCAGCACCATAGACATACATTACAGTATACATAGATTAGGTACGGCAGCTCTATACAGCTCTGGATGTAATCTGGGTGTAGTCTGTTTGTCATATGTCTGGTGTTTTGCCTGCCTGCATGCTGAAACCACATGACACGTTACAGCCAATACCGAAACTTGACACCGAAAGAAGAGTGACGTTTCAATACATACACCGACCGGTGCAGTTCGGTCGGTGCCATAAAAGAACCTCGGTTCGGTACTCAGCCCTACATGATGGGATAAAACCCACTAAGCGACAGCTCTTAAAGGGCTACAACTATACTCATAGAATCTGGGGTTACAGTACGTAACCAACGTTTACTCCCAGAGTCTTGCAGGTGATAAACATCAAGTACGAGTTGAGACATTTCTTTAGACTGGGATAGTTCAACCAATTTGAAGTGGTGTTCATAGAAAAGCTTATGAAAAATTATCTTACCTGCTGTAGATACTTTTTTTTTTAACAAATTGGAGAAACTGTTTATTTCTGACAGGACAGATGAGTTGATGGCTAGTCCAAATGAGACCATAGTGACCGTTTCATAACCCTAATGTACATTTTACAGATTTCTCGGGTTATTTACAAGCAAAAACAGCTGCAGCAGCAGCTAGCTGTAGCAGTTCCAGGACACTTGGGGCTCTAAACTTTCTACCAAAAATAAAAACATGTACTGTAATTGCTGGTATTCAAGCCAATAGGGGTGTAAATCACCAGCTTTACCACGATATGATATTATATTGATTTGTTTGTATGACAATACCATTTTTCTCAATATCACAAAGTCTGTCACGATACAGTTTCGATTCTATTCGAATCACAAGTCTGCGATCAATATATTGCGATATCAAATGCCCATCTAATTTACATATAAATAAATATACACAAAAAATTCAAATATGATTTAACCATTTTATTTCTGTTATTACAGGCACCAGGCATTTAAATAAAGAAACATTTGTCAGCGCGTGGTGAAATGGTCGCGTATAGCAGGTGGAGTATGGCAAGCCATGCTGGCATATAATTGGATCATCAGCCGTGCATGTCCCTGATGCAATAACAAGCCAGACACCAACTCGAATATTAAGCACATTGTTATGGCCTGGCCCGAATCCGGGTCGGACCGGGCTCCGGGATAGAAACAACAGCTCTCCGGTGGCTGGTTCTTGTACTACAACAAGAAAGCTGCACATCATGTCGGAGCTGGTTGGGCACAGTTCCTGATGATGAACGGTGGATGCCCGTGGCTAAATAACTGGAGCGTCTTATTTATGTACGGTGTAGAGACAGGTGTATTCTGCAGTCCGAGGATTACAGTATATGAAATAGATGGCGGAGTAAAGATTTAAATATTAGAGTTTGCATAAAGAGCGGTGAAAGTTTTATAAATGTCTATAAAGCTATTTTTGGGAAATTGTTTTGTAGCTCGTCGATACGATTCAAGCGGAGCCACTTCTAAAGAGGAGATCTGCCTAAACCAGCTCGACTTTTCAACATTTCACTGCAGTCACTTTCACTTTACACGGCTATTTCAGCAAAAATACAAGGACATTCCTGCCGGATGTGCACCGGAAGTGCTACAGCTAGCTGCTGCTGCTTTCCTCATAACAGTTCTGTGAAGTGAGCACGTAACGTGAAACTGACTGTTTTGTTTAAGAATGCCAGGACTCGAAAGAGAATCGGCACAATGATCAAAAATACTCTCAAACAAAGCGCTATCAACTGATACGGGGACTTGCTCCATCCCGGCACAACTTCTTCTTTGACAACATTTTCACTTGTTTTCAAACAAAGCGCTATCAACTAGGGCATTAACAGAGTACTCGAGTAATCTACACATCGATTGCTAGGACATCTATCGAGGTTAAAAATGTAACGTCGAGTAGCCGTAGTGACGTCATATTATGTGACCACCGTATGACCGTAGGGGGCGGTGTTGCACTGTTGCAGGTCACAGAGTATGGTGTAACACCAGGTCCAATCCACAGAACCAGAACCAGCTTCCTCTGACCTTGCTTCACAAACAAAAAGCAAAAAATATTAATCTCTAAACCTATTAAAAAAATCTATAAACATATTAATCTCTAAAATTAAACTTAATGCGCACCACAGCTGGCGGTGGTGCGGGGTGGTCGCCCCCCTCCCCCCCCCCCGTTAAGTTTTGTTTTTGACGTGCTGCATGTTTCTTCACGTTTGCAGTTTAATAATAATAAATAATAGTTTAGTTTTTCCTGTGACTTATTTGCAGTATGATAAATGGTAGGAGCATAATATACAATGTTTTGATGGTCTTTTTGTAAATAATTACCTTTTTTTGTGGTTTTATTTATTTATTTATTTTTGTATCTTGAGATCTATGACGTCATCAAATACAGTTTCTTAAAAATTTAACCCTTTCTCTAAACTGGTCATTCAAAACACTATCTACAACAGGTTAGATGTTGTTTATAACTTCTACACATTCAAAATATGCCTTCAAATTTAATTCTTTACATTATTTGCTTGAATAAAAATGGGGAGTGGTGGCGCAAGGTGAGACTATGATCGGAAGATCACCGGTTCAACTCCCGGTACCGACAACATCAAAATGTAGGTGGGATAGGTGAAACACCCACACCTGTCTCCACTCTTATTTGCCCTATTCTGGGCCCTTGAGCAAGGCTCTTAACCCCCACCATCTGTTCCCCTGGATGCCCTAGACAGCAGCTCTCTGCTCCACACAGAGGGCTGTGGTAGCTCGGTGGTCTGTGGTTGTGTCAGGAAGGACATCCAGAGTAAAAACAATCACCAAGACTTCGCGTGACTTAGTTCGCTGTGGCGACCCCTGAAGGAGGGAGCAGCCGAAATAAAAAAAGGTAAAGAAAACTGAGAAGTCGTAAAGTGTGTGTGTGTGTACATTTTGGCAGAGATTCATGGTTTCAAGTCTCGGCCACATGAATTTATTTATTTTTGGTAGTTGAAGTTTTGTCAAACCTAAAGTTAAAGCCCATCTTTGAGCAAACAAGCAGCGTGTCCAGCTTTGTCTGGAACTGCTCCTCAGACTGCAGCAGGACTTACCTCTGCATGAGGGAAAGGAGGCTCAGGAAGATACACCTTCGTCTGTTTATTATGACAAAGCCTAAGAAGGTATAGACAAAAAAGAAAAATGACAACTCTGATCACAGTTTTCCATGGTGGCAACTGGACTACAGGACAGAAGCTTAGGACTTCTCACCACTCTGCAAAGATCTGAGAGAACTCCAGCGAGCTGTTGGCTACAGGTGAGATGAAGTAGAAGGGCGTGGTGCCCAGGCTGGCGCTCTCGATGAACTGATACAGACACTCCAGCAGGTCGTAGATCACCCCTGAGGAGTAACACGGCACCAACACGTTGCCTCCTGCTCGTATCGTCATGGCTGCACATAAACCAGAAAATGACAATCAGTGAACGTGGATCAACGTGTGGAGAAGAGTGTACTTGGAACGTCTCCACCCACCCAGGTTGCTGCAGAACTCTCCCAGCATGCCGTCTGGGTTAGCAGTGGGGATCTGTGTGAGGCCTGTCAGGATGAGAACATCGCTGTTCTTCAGCGAGCTCTGATCCATCGGCTGGGAGGAAAAAGACAAGAATTTAATGGAACCTGGAACCTGAACAGAACCTGTTGGAGCTCGCCATCAACTTTGTGAGAATGCATGTGAACAGAGCTGCTACCTGTGGGTGTGTGGTGAGGAGGGACGAACCGGACACGTAGGACACCTTCTCATGATACGACTGGATGATCCAGTTGGAGCTGCCCAACGAGTAACCCGAGCTCAACGGGGAGACCTGTACGGCTCCAAACAGCTCCTGAAGAACACGTGGATTCATTGTGAAGAGAACATGTGGAGCAGAGGTCCTCAGGGGCCACTGCTCCACATGTTAGCAGGTCTTCAACCCCTGCAGAAGCTGCCATCCATTCATCCATTCAGGTCAAGGTGTGCTCAAGCAGTGAAACATCTAAATATGCAGGGCGGTGGCCCCCGAGGGCCCCCGACCGACGCAGGGCGGTAGCCAGACATGAGTCTGTGCCGTTTTCAGCTTTCCACATTTATCTCCAGCTGAAAACATCTGAACTCAAACTTTTTTCCCATTAGAACCATGTGAGATGTGCACGTTGTAAGCCGTGCACATCAGTTTGTCAGCGGAGGAACCACCAACAGTGCCAAAACATCTGGTAACAAAGTTGTCCTCACCACTTTCTGAGAATAACCCACAAGCTGCACTCTGCTGAGGGCTGAGTTGACCTCCTGCAGACTGTAGCATCGTCTCCACGTGCACACGTCCAGCGCGTCCTTCAGCGAGCCCGGCAGCAGCCTGGGACAACAAACATGTCAAATTGTGTTGGACGGGAAAACAAAGATACAATGTAACAATAAAGTTATTTTGAAACGATGGACTGAGTATGTTTGGGACACAATCAAGTTCAGAACTCTACAAAAATAAAAACTTGGCACCACAGATTAAAAAGAAACCTCAGTCAGTAAAGATTTCAGACTGTGACAACATTTGACATTTCACCAGCTGAATGTTTTCCAGTCTCCTAGTTCAAAACAGTTTTTGCTGCAGTGACTCGGTTTCTGAGGTGAGGAGGAGAAACTGTGACGCCCTGACGCTTCGAAAGTGAAAACTTCCATTAACGTTTGGACATTTCACTTATTTCTAAATGTTTTTTTCTGGTTTTATGAAGGTGAATGAAGAAACTGGACTCATTATGTGGGCGGCACGATGGCTCAGTGGGCAGAGCTGTTGCCTCTCAGGTCGCAGATCAAAATCCCAGTCCAGGGGCCTTTCTGGGTGGAGTCTGCATGCTCTCTCTGTGTGTTTTCTCCGGGTACTCCGGTTTCCTCCCACAGACCAAAAGCATGCATGTTAGACTGACTGGTAACTCTAAATTGTTCCTAGGTGAGAGAGTGAATGGTTGTTTGTCTAGTTTGTCTCTATGTGTCCCTGTGATGGACTTGGACCTGTCCAGGTGTCCCCTGCCTCTTGCACAGTGACTGCTAGATATGGGCTCCAGTGTCCCAGACAGGTAGAAGTGAGTAAAGATGATGGATGGACTGACCAACCTCTGTATCTCCTTGTTCTTCCAGCAGGTGGCAGACTGGGCTTTAGGAACCCTCTCCATGAAGTTCACCAGCTCCTCCATCAGCAGTCTGAGGAAACAAAGTGTAATCTGAGATCAAGGAGGACAGATTGAAAGTTATAGATCTTCTAAATCAAAAGTTCAAAGGATGCAAACTATTAAATCAACCATTTATTCACAGAGCCTTTTACAGCAACCAGGATGTGCTCGAAAGTAACTAATGATATTCTCATGGCCTCAGACAATGGACTTGTGTCTCTACTGGTCCTGTTAGACCTCAGTGCTGCATTTGATACAGTTGATCACAATATTTTACTACAGAGGCTTGAATATGATATTGGGATTACAGGAACAGCTCTAAAATGGTTTAAATCATATCTATCTGCCAAATTCCAGTTTGTAAATATAAAATAATAAATCTTCTTCACACACCAAAGTTAGTCATGGAGTTCCTCAGGGTTCAGTGCTTAGACAAATACTCTTTATTTTGTATATGCTTCCATTAGGTAAAGTTATTAAACAGCATGGGATAAATTTTCATTGTTATGCTGATGACACACAATTATATTTGTCCATTAAACCCCATGAATCCAATCAGCTACTTAGACTACAAGCATGTCTTAAAGACATAAAAACCTGGATGACCCTTAATTTTCTCCTGTTGAACACAGACAAAACTGAGGTTTTGGTTTTTGGACCTGAGCACCTTAGGAATTAATTTTTCAGTGTTTCTCCCTCCTTAGATGCATTAATCTGTCCTCCAGCTCTAATGTTAAAAATCTTGGTGTTATTTTTGATCAGGACATGTCTTTTAACCCCCACATTAAAAACGTTACTAGAACTGCCTTCTTCCATCTGCGTAATATCACTAACATTAGAAACATCTGATCTAAAGATGATGCAGAAAAACTGGTCCATGCATTTGTCACATCTAGACTGGACTATTGCAATGGTTTATTATCTGGGTGTCCAAATACTTCTTTAAAATGTCTTCAGTTGATCCAAAATGCTGCTGCCAGAGTCTTAACTGGAGTTAGTGGGAGAGATCATATTTCTCCAGTTTTAGCTTCTCTCCATTGACTCCCTGTCAAATCCAGAATAGAATTCAAAATCTTACAGGTGTATTCGCTGATCTTTTGAGTGATCATTGTGTGACAGCTGCTTTGAGAGATATTAAACTTCCACCTTCTAAGCCCAGATTAATTAAAAAAAGGGATCTGAAACATTTTTGTGAACAGTCATTCCTCTGGGATCTGTCTCACTTTGACTGGCATCGTATTCTGTTAAATGATGACGTGAACTCTGCTTGGAACCATTTCCATAATAATTTCATTTATTTCCTGAACTTACATGCTCCTTTTCGTCAGTTCAGAATAAAGGGACGAGACAGCCCCTGGTTTACTCCAGAGCTAGCTGATCTCCTGCACAGGAGAGATCATCTTTGGGCTGCAGCGAGAAAATCTGACTCAGACACTGATTGGTTGAGTTTTCGACAGATGAGGAATAAATGTACAACTGCTGTCAAAGCAGCAAAACGCAACTATTTCTTATCTCAGACCTCCAAACATCTAAATGACCCTAACAGATTCTGGAAAACTATCAAATCTCTCTCAGACACCCCCCAATCATCTGACCTCCCATCACAACTTCTCGTTAACTCTGTTCCTGTGTCAAATAAGCACGAGATCCTGAACTGTCTCAACAAACATTTTGTTGCTTCTGGTTCTTTATTTGACACAGTTACTAATGGAAGATCAGCCACTTCACTTAATAACCAAACTTCTACACATCAAATCCCTCCTACAAGTCAATCCTCAGTTAATCACAGCTTCTCTTTTTCTCCATTCTCAGTCAGTGAGGTCAATAAACTGTTAAAAGATCTTGATCCTAAAAAATCTGCAGGTCCAGATGAACTTCCACCTTATTTCTTAAGGCTGGCTGCTCATATCATCACAGTCCCTGTGACCCACATCTTCAATCTCTCCATAAGACAAAACTCTATCCCAGACACTTGGAAAACAGCCTTTGTTCTTCCTTTGCTGGAGGGAGGTGACCCCACCTCACTGAACAACTATCAACCAATCTCTAAACTCTGCATTTTAGCCAAGGTTCTAGAAAAACTGATAAACTGTCAAATCAAAAATTACCTGGACTCATTTAACATCTTACCTCCACATCAATCTGGTTTCAGGAAACAACACAGCACAACCACTGCTTCTCTGAAGGTTCTTAATGACGTTGTTGAAGCACTGGATGCTAAGGATTATTGTGCTGCACTTTTCTTAGACCTGTCTAAAGCTTTTGACACTGTGGATCAGAACATCTTGTGTCATAAACTCTCAGAAATTGGTTTCTCAGATCACACCATTGGTTGGTTCTCTAACTATCTTTCAGACCGGAGGCAATGTGTTCAACATAATGGTACTTCCTCCAGTTATTTAACATTCAACAATGGTGTACCACAAGGCTCAGTCTTAGGACCCACCCTCTTTACAATCTACATACATAATGTAGGTAAAAACATCCCTAATGCATCCATACATTTCTATGCTGACGACACAGTTGTTTAATGTCGAGCTAAAACTGTTGCTAAGGCTTTCCAGCTTTTGAAATCTGCATTTAACATCATCCAGACTGATTTGTTTCACCTCAAACTTGTCCTAAATGCTGAAAAAAACAAAGGGATGCTTTTTTCAAATAGGAAGTTGGTCCCAGCAGTTCTTCCTCTGATTTTATCCTCAAATGGTGTCCCCATTGAGTTTGTTGATTCCTATAAATATTTGGGTATCTTGGTCGACTCACATCTTTCTTTTAAGCTCCATGTGGAAAACTTGGTAAAGAAACTGAAAGTTAAACTGGGTTTCTTTTTCAGAAACAGATCCTGTCTAACTCTGAATGCTAGAAAACGCCTTGTATCTGTGACTTTCCTTTCCTCAATTGATTATGGTGATATTATTTACATGAGCGCTCCTACAAGAACCCTGCAGATGTTGGATGCTGTCTATCATGGTGCACTAAGATTCATAACTGGCTGTGATTATCGTACCCACCACTGCACCCAGTATTCACTGGTTAACTGGTCACCATTAACTTCACACAGACTCTCTCACTGGTATATTTTCATCTTTAAATCACTTCTTGGTCTGCTGCCTTCATACATCTCCTCCTACATGTCTCTGCGTGAGTGCAGCTACAGCGTGCGCTCTCAAGACATTATTACCTGCAGTGTTCCCTCAATGAGGACTGAAGTAGGCAAAAGGGCCTTCTCCTACTCCGCTCCTGTTTCCTGGAATATCTTACAAAAAGATTTGAAGCTCTCGACCTTGACCTCTCTAAGTGTCTTTAAGAATCTGTTGGACTCCTGGCAGGGTCCAATGCCGACATGTTCCTGTTGTTAGTTTTCTACATTTGTCTTGGAATCTAGCTGTTTTTTTGTTGTTGTTGTTGTTTTGTTACCTTTTCCTTTTAGCCATCCTATTTGTTAAAAAAAAAAAGAAAAAAAAAACTGTAGTATGCTTTTTTTTTTTTATATAACTGTTTATTGTTGTTGCTGTTGTCCATTGTTGTCATCTTTCTTTGTTGAAATCAGGTCTCA
>NC_056509.1:7165496-7175921 GCF_014905685.2 Nematolebias whitei
ATCAGCCACTTCACTTAATAACCAAACTTCTACAAATCAAATCCCTCCTACAAGTCAATCCTCAGTTAATCACACCTTCTCTTTTTCTCCATTCTCAGTCAGTGAGGTCAATAAACTGTTAAAAGATCTTGATCCTAAAAAATCTGCAGGTCCAGATGAACTTCCACCTTATTTCTTAAGGCTGGCTGCTCATATCATCACAGTCCCTGTGACCCACATCTTCAATCTCTCCATAAGACAAAACTCTATCCCAGACACTTGGAAAACAGCCTTTGTTCTTCCTTTGCTGGAGGGAGGTGACCCCACCTCACTGAACAACTATCAACCAATCTCTAAACTCTGCATTTTAGCCAAGGTTCTAGAAAAACTGATAAACTGTCAAATCAAAAATTACCTGGACTCATTTAACATCTTACCTCCACATCAATCTGGTTTCAGGAAACAACACAGCACAACCACTGCTTCTCTGAAGGTTCTTAATGACGTTGTTGAAGCACTGGATGCTAAGGATTATTGTGCTGCACTTTTCTTAGACCTGTCTAAAGCTTTTGACACTGTGGATCAGAACATCTTGTGTCATAAACTCTCAGAAATTGGTTTCTCAGATCACACCATTGGTTGGTTCTCTAACTATCTTTCAGACCGGAGGCAATGTGTTCAACATAATGGTACTTCCTCCAGTTATTTAACATTCAACAATGGTGTACCACAAGGCTCAGTCTTAGGACCCACCCTCTTTACAATCTACATACATAATGTAGGTAAAAACATCCCTAATGCATCCATACATTTCTATGCTGACGACACAGTTGTTTAATGTCGAGCTAAAACTGTTGCTAAGGCTTTCCAGCTTTTGAAATCTGCATTTAACATCATCCAGACTGATTTGTTTCACCTCAAACTTGTCCTAAATGCTGAAAAAAACAAAGGGATGCTTTTTTCAAATAGGAAGTTGGTCCCAGCAGTTCTTCCTCTGATTTTATCCTCAAATGGTGTCCCCATTGAGTTTGTTGATTCCTATAAATATTTGGGTATCTTGGTCGACTCACATCTCTCTTTTAAGCTCCATGTGGAAAACTTGGTAAAGAAACTGAAAGTTAAACTGGGTTTCTTTTTCAGAAACAGATCCTGTCTAACTCTGAATGCTAGAAAACGCCTTGTATCTGTGACTTTCCTTTCCTCAATTGATTATGGTGATATTATTTACATGAGCGCTCCTACAAGAACCCTGCAGATGTTGGATGCTGTCTATCATGGTGCACTAAGATTCATAACTGGCTGTGATTATCGTACCCACCACTGCACCCAGTATTCACTGGTTAACTGGTCACCATTAACTTCACACAGACTCTCTCACTGGTATATTTTCATCTTTAAATCACTTCTTGGTCTGCTGCCTTCATACATCTCCTCCTACATGTCTCTGCGTGAGTGCAGCTACAGCGTGCGCTCTCAAGACATTATTACCTGCAGTGTTCCCTCAATGAGGACTGAAGTAGGCAAAAGGGCCTTCTCCTACTCCGCTCCTGTTTCCTGGAATATCTTACAAAAAGATTTGAAGCTCTCGACCTTGACCTCTCTAAGTGTCTTTAAGAATCTGTTGGACTCCTGGCAGGGTCCAATGCCGACATGTTCCTGTTGTTAGTTTTCTACATTTGTCTTGGAATCTAGCTGTTTTTTTGTTGTTGTTGTTGTTTTGTTACCTTTTCCTTTTAGCCATCCTATTTGTTAAAAAAAAAAAGAAAAAAAAAACTGTAGTATGCTTTTTTTTTTTTATATAACTGTTTATTGTTGTTGCTGTTGTCCATTGTTGTCATCTTTCTTTGTTGAAATCAGGTCTCTCTTGTAAATGAGTCCTCGAGGCTCAATGGGATTTACCTGTCTAAATAAAAGGTTGAATGATTGATACTTCTAACCTACAAAGCTCTCAACAACCTGGCTCCATCTTATATTACAGATCTTATTGTTCCATATTTTCCTAACAGAGCACTTCACTCTCAGACTGAAGGTTTACTTGTGGTTCCTAGAATTTACAAAAACAGAATGGGAGGCAGATCTTTCAGTTATCAGGCTCCTCTCTTGTGGAACCAACTTCCAGTTTCTGTCCGTGAGGCTGACACATTATCCAGTTTTAAAATTAGGCTTAAGACTTTCCTCTTTGATAAATCCTATAGTTAGTCAGATTAGTTTTCTGACCTATTCCTGATCCTATGCTGCTATAACCTTAGACTACTGGACAACAAATTGACCTTATTTCATCAAATGAACAGTTACAAATATAAATGAATAATTTGTATTTATAACTGTTCTTTCAAGTGATTTCTGTCTTTTTTCATTGACCCTTTATTTATACATGTAGTCTCATTGAGTCATGAGAGCTCATTTTCAAGAGAGACCTGCTTTTGTGAGCTCCTACAGAAAACCTGATGGCCTCCATCCTGGACCTGTCATTGTGTGTTAATTTCTCCTTCCGGTCCTCTCGGGCCCAGCCGGCCGAAGCGGATGGCTGCTTGTCCTGAGCCTGATTCTGCTGGAGGTTTCTTCCTCATGAGGAGTTTTTGATTTTTACTGTTGTGTTTGTGCTCGCTCAGAAAGGGAGACTGCGACGAAGTGAAGACTCAAAGCAATCTGCTGGCTCCTCAGATAAATAACGTTATTAAATGACTTATGTATATGGATGTTTCTGTTCAGTGCCCTGAGGCGACGTCTGTTGTGACTTGGCGCTATATAAATAAACTGAATTGAATTGAATGCTTCATAGTGCAAAAGTTAAATCAGACAATAAGAACAAGAGAAAAATACTAAAATACCCGAGTGCCTCCAGCTATTCAAAGCCTGCTAAATAACAACGTAACACCGCCGTCTCTTGTCCTATCATGGTTCACTTCTTGCGGTTTCTCTGTATCACAGGTGTTATATATAAACACGTTTTTTATATTGTGTGTACGTTACTACGCTTCTCATCATTTCATCATCATCTTCATCACCAAAGTGTTTAGGAGCATATGAAGTGTTTATAAGGGTGAACGTCATGACTCCTGCCTGTCTGTTCACCACACCCACCTGCTCCACTGCCATCAGAACCATTCTTCTTGGAACGTAACCCCCACGACAGGTGATGGATCACTGCATTTATATATTATCTTTAAAAAGTTGTGATGAAGTGTAAAGTCATGAGGTAGTTGGTGTCAGTCTGGGTGCAGCAACTGAAAAGGCCCGGTCACCCTAGTGTTTGTATTTGGACCTTGGGAAAACGGGAAGATTCAACATAAAGAGCATTCCAGCTGTCAAGTCTCAATATGATATAAATAAACACACGTTACCAAGAGCCTCTGTTAAGGTGCCTTATAACAAAAAAGTAGGGGTGCACTGACTGCAGTTTTCTGGCCGATCGCCGATTTCTAAAAAGTCTGACCTGCCGATTCTGATTTTGTTCTACAAGCGACACTGTCAGGTGATACAAGGTCACAATGCACCTTCAAGTCTCAGTCTTATTTGATTGAAAACATACTCTTGAACAATATCCTAGAAATGATACAAACTTGTTTTAACAGGCCATGAGGATGAGGTAGTTGCTCTGAAATATTAATGAAGTTCAGACAATTGTTGTTAAAACTAAAAAAATTGTAAAATCAGTTTCTCATGTATCGGCCGATTTCTGATTTCCCAAAATTAAAGAAATCGGTGCACCCCTACAAAAAAGCATAATGTTGGGAGTTTTATAGGCCCCTGGTCTGAGTTCAGTCAGTTCCTCCAGTTTACAGGTTAAAGTGCAGCATCTCTTCAGCTCGGAGCAGATGTATTTATATTTAATATTATTTCTAATTAACTTAAACTGGGGCTGCATTTGAGTTCTCTCACAAATGGAAAATCAAAGTGTTTTGTATCTGAAAAGGGACGCATGCCACCATCAGATGCAGGAAGTCATGAGCATAAAATGAGCAGTGAAGTGAGTTTCTGTCAGTTCTGGGTTTCGAAACATAAATATTAACTTTCATTATGTGTCAGTGACTAAACCTTGAGGTCCACTTTATGTCTGCATGGTTTAGTAAAGTTACACTCCAATCATTAAACGGAGAAGCCTGGAGGCAGGTAAGCTGAGTGTCTGACTGTTAAAGTTTTTAATGACAACTGCAGGATTCATGACAGCTAGTGAACACAGATCTTAAGATTTCAATGTCTGATCTCAAACTCTTTAAATAAAAATAGTTATTATACCAATATATGAACAGAAGTAAATGTGTCTTCAAAGGCTTTAAGAAATTGACCTTCCAATCTGCAGGGTGGGCTCCGTGGCGTACACCGTCCCTGTGAAGCCAGTGTGTTCAGTGATGTAAGGCAGCGCCATCATGCAGTGGTAGTTGGAGATAAGGATGACATCAATGGTGGACAGATCCAGCAGTTCTCTCTGTGAGGGGCACAGACAGGAGAAAACAAACCTGAGTTTTTATTTCACAAAGAGAAGCTTTTTTTATTATTATTTTAACTGTTATCTATACAGGCTGGTAAAAGATAACTTGGATTAGAAAACAAATTTACTGAACACTGTAGCACAATGAAGATGAAGCAACACTTCCACGTAGGCAGCAAGAGATTTATAATTAGAATAACGCATTACCTACCTCAGGAAGACAGAACTCTGGCTGGGAATCCACAAACACTCTTCCAGCACAATCCTTCAGCTCCTGTAAAAACAGAGAGAAAATGGCTTTACATGACAATGAATGTATACATTACATGCACAGGTGTTAAAAAAAAACAAAAAAAACTAAATAACATACAAGTAGAGGAGGCAGGAAAAGGCAGAGACGTTCTGATTTGACAGAAAATTACCTTTTCTAAGTTTATTGTTCCATCTTTGGAGATCCATCCAGGGAGCTTAGAAAGTCTAGGGCTGAAGAAGCACAAAATTAGAGAAGAAAGCCAAACATCTGCTTTAAACTAATGACTGAAGAAAGATGCTCCACCTGTGCACCAGAGGAAGGGGCAGGAAGTTGAGGACAGAGGTGGTGTCCAGACCACAGTCCAACATGATGGTGGTGGACTTAAACTTTAGGACATTGCAAGGCAATGTAGGGTGACCAGACAAACAATACTGTTAAAAAAAGAATTAAAAAATAATAATAATAAGCGCCCAATACAAAAGCTAGCAAATAAATAATACAATCAATAAACGATTTCAGTGTGTGTACAGCTAGTGCAAAACGTTGGTTACGTACTGTAACCCCAGATTCTATGAGTATAGGCGTAGTCCTTTAAGAGCTGTCGCTTAGTGGGTTTATCCCGATATGCAAAGCATCGCACTGAAAACTTTAGTCCACGCCCACCTGCTGTGTGGGCCCCACCCAGTCCGTATAATTTAATTATAATCGGCTCCCAAATAGCTTTTTCTTCAGCCATTTAGGAGCCAGTGAGGCCCGACGCTTAAAGGGCTACGCCTATACTTATAGAATCTGGGGTTACAGTACGTAACCAACGTTCTATTTCGTATAAGCTTCGCCCTTTAAGAGCTGTCTCTGGAGGGTTAAAGGCGAAGCAGATGTTGTCCTCGCCTCACTGGGTCCATTCGAACACCGTACGAAGCGGCAGCTTGTCCAAAAAACGTCTCGTCACTCAGCTCTCCATGTACGTAATTACGCATTGCGTAAATATGCGTACCATGCACAGACGCATGCTGCGTAGTTATGCGTTCTGAGTGCATGAACGCCCCGGAAACTTTCAACGGGGAAAGGAAGATGCCGAAAAAGAAGGCCGTAAACCAACAGATTCACGGCTGAACAATATGAACAGATTAATAATAACAAGTGAGCTGATTATTAATCAAATGAACTGATTGGAAACAATAGACATGAACTGATTAGTGACAATAGAACAAGAACAACAGTCATAACTTGTGACTGATAACAACATCTCACACTGTAATGCATGCAGTCAGATGTGAGTTAAATGAGATTCCATGAAACAACAATATTCATTCTGTAAAACACTAAGGACAGAATGTGTCATAGAACGAACCATCACATCACTTAAATAAAAGCGAATAAATGAGCAGGGTGTTGACCACGCGGCCGCAGTGCAAATGTCCTGCATTGTCATACCATTATGCAAGGCAGTCGAAGTTGCGATAACCCTGGTCGAGTGTGCTCTGAGGTTGACAGGAGGCTCTAAATCTGATGCTCTGTAGGCTTCAGAAATGGCCTCACACAGCCAGTGTGACAAGCGCTGGGTGGATAACAGGCGACCTGCAGATGCATCTCTATAATGTACAAACAAATGTTGAGTTTGACGCATTGCAGCTGTGCACGCTATGTAACACGTCAACGCCCGCACCGGACAGAAAACATGGAAAGATGCTTCTTCTGATTTGTGTGTGTGTGAGGGGGGGGAGACCCTCCAACGATATCGCGCTCGATTTAAAAGAGCCTGTGATGTTTTTAGGCATAAAAGCTGGATTTGGTCTTAAATCAGCTGAGCTGCCATCTGCCTGAACTCTGAGACATGACGGAGCGACAGAGAGGGCAGATAAATCATTCATCCTCTTAGCGGATGTTAAAACCAGCAGCAGGGCTGTTTTAAGAGACAAGAATTTAATTGAAACCTGATTCAATGGCTCAAATAGAGCTTTGATCATGGCTCGCAGGACCAGCGTTAAATCCCACTGTGAAACAAGTGGGCGTGAAACAGGTCTGCGTCTCTATACACCTTTTAAAAAAACGCTTCATCAGTGGATGATTAAAAGCTGTTCTGTCCCCGAAAAACTTTGTGGCAGGAAGAGATGGCTGCAGTGTACGTTTTAAATCGTGCTGAATGCCAACTTCCTGTCCATCAGCTGCTGCAGAAAGGACAGCATGCCACCTAGTGGACATGAAGTGGCCTCTACACCTTTCTCTGTACACCAGCGCTGAAAAGCTGTCCACTTTGATGTGTATAGCGCTGTGGTGGATGTAGCACGTGAATCCTGGATTGTGCGCACTACATCTTGAAAGAGACCCATCCTCTCTAAGCAGAACCGTTCAGCGGCCAGACTCAAAGGTGCTGGCCTATTTCTGGGTAACTCCTGATCGCTCCTCCCGCCTGGAGGAGAGCATCCTCCCTCCACGGCAGTTTCCACGGGCGCCCCGATAACAGGCGTCGTAGAACCAGGAACCATGGTGTGTTCACGCGCTCGGGAGCCACCAGGAGAGCTGTCAATCCCTCCTCCTGAACTCTGTTCAGAAACCGTAATATCAGAGGAGGAAGGGGGAACGCGTAAAGAAGCGTTTTGGGACATGGGCTGTGAGCAAATACGTCCACCCCAGCGGTGGTTCGTCTCGCGGGCTCAGTGAAAACCATAGTTGACACTGAGCATTTTCTCGTGTTGCAAACAGGTCCACAGCCGCTTTACCAAATTTCTGCCACGTCTGAGCCATCAGATCTGGATGGAGGGTCCAGTCCATGTGACGCGGACCGCCCCTGGACATCACATCTGCCCCTTTGTTCAGAACACCGGGGATGTACATTGCTCTGATGGAGGGCAGATTTTGGAGAGCCCAATACAGTAGTTTTCTCGCAATGTGTAACATTTTTGCTGAGTGCACACACCCCTGCATGTTTATGTAAGCAGCTGTCAACCCGTCTGTGTGAATCAAAACATGTTGATTCTGCAGCACAGGAGCGAAGTGTTGAATCACGTTCAGAACCGTGTGACATTCCAGAACCTTTATATGTGCTGTTGTGTGATGGGGCCACAGCGCCCCTACAGCTCGAGATAGGCATGTCCCCCACCAACCTGACAGCGAAGCGTCTGTGAAGACTGACACGTGTGATGTAGGTCTGCTGACGGGGACTCCCTCCGACAGAACCAGGGAGTTTTCCCAGTATCGGAGGTCTGTTCTCATGGAGGGAGAAACAGTGATCATCCGTCTCTTCTGCTTTACCGGATCCATGCACAGACGAGCAAAACATCTCTGGAGGCGTCGCATGTGGAGTAAGCCCAGCGGAACCACTGTGTGAGCTGACGACATCGTTCCTAACATTTTCGTGACGGAAATAGCTGTTACTACTCTGCCCGGTCTGACGTGGTGGAGCTGGACTCTTAGAGCATCGATTCTAGTCTGTGATAAATGAGCCCTCATGGTGGTCGAGTTTAGCTCCACTCCCAGATTAACAATCGACTGGGCCGAGGGAAAGTTCAGCTCGGTGAACCCCTCCACTCTGGAGATGGGCGCTCTCAATTTACCAGGACCGGCTGCAGCCTCGTTCCAGTAGGACGCCACTGCTGGAAAACGAGGCCAGATGTTATCATAGCGGCGAGCCGGGGTGGAGCCAAACCTACCCGCTAGATCATCCGATCTGGGTGGGGGGATGAAAGGGACGGAAAGTCCCTTCGTGTCAGCAGCCTCCCGGAGAATGCCGGGCAGCTCCGAGAGGAGGGCACCGACGGCAGGGAGTGATGTGGTTGTTGAGGCGGGAAGGGGGGAAGTGAGCATCCGCTCGGCCCCCCTCGTTCCGACACTACGCTCTCCGGGAGGGAGTGAGCATCGGGGCTGCTGCTGACGTCGCCTGTCCCAGAGGAACCATCCGAGAGCCGGCGTCAAAAAAGTCAATTGCATCATCCAGGGAACAGTCTCCTGCCACGGAGAGGCAGTCCTCGACGTTAGCCTTGAACAAGGCTGCTCTCCTCTGCCTTTCCTCCAGAGGAAGGAGGGCACAGAGGTGGCAGGAGGAGGCGTGGGCGACGTGGCGGGGACCCAGGCATCCTTCGCAGATATTGTGCCAGTCAAAACTCAGCAAGTAGCAGGTCTTGCAGGACGGACACAGGCGGATGGTGTTGGTGCTGGACATCTCGTTGTTGAAGGTCAGTGCTAGTCGTTTGCTGAAGAAAAATGGGAGCCGCTCTTAACGTAATTTATACGGACCGTGGGCGTGGACTAAACTTTTCAGTGCGATGTTTGCATGACGGGATAAAACCCACTAAGCGACAGCTCTTAAAGGGCGAAGCCTGTATGAAATAGAACAAGGGTTACTCTGTTAGCGAACAACAGGAAATAAATATAATTTCTTTTCCTTTCACCAAAATGTTTGTCAGGTTTCGTTCACAGTTCTCACACAGATCACACTACCTTGAAATACTTATTCATTCAAATTAATCCTGCTTGCACCAATATATTCTACCATGTTGTTGTTCAAGATCTCTCTTTAGGACGTTGTGAATATTATAATTACCTTTTCACTTTTCGATACTTTTATTTTGGGTACCCGTATTGCATGCGTTTAGTATTTCTTGTTGGTTTTTTATTTTTAGCGAGTCAAATCGGTTCTTCTCACCCTCAGCATTTCATTTTGCTGTTAACCCTGTGTTAACCTGCAAATGACAGATAAACACAACTCGAACTTCAGTCCTGCTTCACTGACTTCAAAACGCTGCTTGTTTTAGCTGCCAGCTCGTTTTTCTTAAACGTTTAAACGCTTCCAGACTTTCTATTATATCCGCTAATATATATTAATTGTTGCTAAGTACTCACCAATTTCATTTTAAGACGAAGTTCAAGTCAAATTGCTGTAAGTTAGCAGACCTCGCTAACACTGCATCAGTTTACATGCTGTGGTTTGGCTCCTGTGTTTGTCCTCTGCTGCCCCTCCAGGCGCGGAGTGTCACTGCACCACACCGCGTCGTGGAGGATTGATAATCAATCAATCAACCTTTATTTCTACAGGTAAATCCCATTGAGCCTCGAGGACTCATTTACAAGAGAGACCTGATTTCAACAAAGAAAGATGACAACAATGGACAACAGCAACAACAATAAACAGTTATTAAAAAAAGCATACTACAGTTTTTTTGTTTTTTTTTAACAAATAGGATGGCTAAAAGGAAAAGGTAACAAAACAAAAAAACAGCTAGATTCCAAGACAAATGTAGAAAACTAACAACAGGAACATGTCAGCATTGGTCCTTGCCAGGAGTCCAACAGATTCTTAAAGCCACTTAGAGAGGTCAAAGGTCGAGAGCTTCAGATCTTTTTGTTAAATATTCCAGGAAACAGGAGCGGAGTAGGAGAAGGCCCTTTTGCCTAGTTCAGTCCTCATTGAGGGAACACTGCAGGTAATGATGTCCTGAGAGCGCACGCTGTAGCTGCACTCACGCAGAGACATGTAGGAGGAGATGTATGTAATGTTCATTTTGCAGGCATAGACAACGTATTTCACTAATTAATAATAAAAATAACAAAATATTAATAACTGATGTGAACGAACACATGTGTGCATGTACTGCAGGGCTGTCGAACTGATGTAAATAAAAATGTAAACAGTTTTAGCTAAACACAAAGTATGTAGCTTATCTGCTAGGGTTGTTGAAATAAGAGCTCGGAGGTGTAGAATATCAACCCTAGCCCGCTAATCTATAAAGCATTCAGTAATCTATAAAGCATTCAGTAATCTATA
>NC_056509.1:7176021-7177231 GCF_014905685.2 Nematolebias whitei
AGCATTCAGTAATCTATAAAGCATTCAGTAATCTATAAAGCATTCAGCAGTGATGGGCAGAGCCCTGTAGAGAGAGAGAGCTGCGACACTCTTTGAACTCGTCGATACGCGGTCACGTGGTTCACGCAGCTCATCCTGTCAGTCAGTTTGAGGCTGCTGGTGCAACATAACACAAAAATCTACTTTTCTTACTTTACCTGGCATCTTTCAGTAATTATTGAGCAGTAACGAACTGATTACTTAACCGATTACTGATTATTTCACAGACTATGCATTTTATCAAAGCATTTTTAAAAGCGGCTGATACATTTATCATCAAATTTTAAAGAAACAAGATTTTATCATTAAATTATAGAAGGGAACGAGTCTGCAAACACATATTTGTTAGAAAAATAAGTCTATGCAATACATTGATCAATATAGCCATGTCAGTGTTTTATAACATACACACGATAAATAAAAGATCAGAGTAACTCCTGTTATAAAGTTATTCTGATGTTCTCTGCAGGATAATGCTCCACCTTGTCCTCCATGCAGCAGTTCAGATCTGCTCCAGCTTACCTCAGAACATCTGGATGAATTCTTGATTTCTATAGAAGATATTAATTCAACCTTTATTTAAACAGGTTCATCCCATTGAGCCACGAGGACTCATTTACAAGAGAGACTGAATATAATTGTTGTATTTGTCGTTTTTTTATGGAACCAAGTACCTGATAACTGAGTTGATTGTAGCCTGACAACTATTGTAAAACTGTAATTCATTGATTAAAATGTTAATTTAAATGAAACTGTTTCTAGTTAAATCATAACAGATGACAAAATAAGTGTTAACTGTGCAAAAATAAATTTCCAAACAATTTATTATAAAAGATGTAAAATGTAAAGCAAGCTTTAAAATGTAAAGCAAGCTTTAATAAAGTACTTTTACTGACATTTATACTGTTTATTAATGACATCATCTCAAGTCAGCAGGAGCACCATCATCATCATCATCATCACAACAACACAAAGTGAGAGCTGTAAATTTAATCTGCACAAACATTTTCTATCAGGGCTCAAAATGTTGAACTGTCAAAGAAATGTGCAAGAAAATTAACTAATGTCACTCTACAGACACATTTAGAGACCAGAACCAGACGAGAAGAACAGCAGAACTTCCACTGACCAGTGACCTGACCAGTGATCTGACCAGTGACCTGACCAGTGA
>NC_056509.1:7177331-7182810 GCF_014905685.2 Nematolebias whitei
TCAACAGGACCAGGAGGATGAATCAACAGGACCAGGAGGATGGATCAGCAGGACCAGGAGGATGGATCAACAGGCAGTCAGGGAACAGAGATGAACAACCTGAGGAACAACTAGAACAAAAAAAATCCATAAGCAGGACAGAAGAAACTCACAGACAAGAACATTAACTCAGTCCTGAGAAGAAAAATGTTAATGGAAAATAAATTGACATATTTTTACAAAAGATCAGATGAAGACAACTGTCATGAAGAAGAACTTCCAGCTCCATCTCAATGTACCTGTGATAGTTTAATAAGTGTTTTGTTACTGTCCTACAGTTTATTGATTCTGATATATTCTTGTAATAATTCTTATTTCTTGTTCTGTCTTGAAAGAGTCTCATCTCAACTTGACCCATGATTACCAAACACTAAACTAATAATATAAAACTAATGTAAATGAACAGTCCTGCTGTAAATACCAACTTTGTGAAGGTTATGGTGTTAAAGTAATTTTATTCAAACATCTTGATTCAGCTGTTATTGATTAATGGAAGACAGAAAATGAGATCTTGTACCTTTGTGATACTTTGAATGCAACATTCAGTTCATGAAGTCATTCTCCTCTGGTTTACCTGGAAAACATGAAAACATTGACTCATCTCCACAATCACGTTTTTATTTAATGACAATGTCACAATTTACGCTGCAGTCTTTGACAAATGATCTATAACTTGAACTAAATGACGTCAGTCTTGTTGTCATGTTGTCATCATTCTTGGTTAAATCAGGTCTCTCTTGTAAATGAGTCCTCGAGGCTCAATGGGACTTACCTGTAGAAATAAAGGTTGAATGAATCTCTCAGGAAAAAACACCAAATATTTTCTAGTTGAGTTCAGTAACTGGAATTACCATAAATTTAAAACAGACCACCTTTCAAAATTTAAGCAGTAATAGATATTTTAAAACTCTGAATTAGAAATAGACCCGTTTAAACCGTCATGTTGCAGAGCAGCTGCAGTTAAAACACAACTAGTAATTTAACGTTTCATTAACTAAAACAATTCAATTCAATTCAAAAATATTTTATTAATCCCAAAGGGAAATTATTTGTTGTTGTAACTCATTATCCTCATTTCATTAAGAGATGTTATAGATGCTGATGGCTGTAAACAGGAAGGATCTCTTGTAAAGGTCCATCCCACAGTGGATCCTAAGAAACTGGCTGCAGATGCCGTCCGATCCGTCCACCCAGACTCGGCTGGTCTCCTGGTTCCCCTGGACTGTAGGACCGCTTGAATGCTGGGCTGAACTCCTTCCAGAGCCAAGGCCACTCCTCCCAGCAGTCTGCCGAGCTCCTCATCACTGTGGACAGCCAACTGCAGGTGGTGAGGTACGATCCTGTCCTTCCGCTGTCACGAGCGATGTTTCCTGCTAGTTCCAGGATCTCAATGGTCAGGCACTCGAGCACAGCTGGCAGGTAGATGAGAATGCGTCCACAGAACATCCTTTTCAACTCATCTGAGATTTGGGGCTGTAGTTGAGATATTATTTGAGCTTTTGAGATGTTAATCAGCTGCTGTTGTTGTAGAAAACTGCCTTGTTGCCATGGTTACGCATCATAACAAATGTCCAAAACTAAAAAAAAGTTTCAGTAAAAATCCTTCCAGCTGCACAGCTTCTGATACCAGAGGAAACAATCATCCAAAAAATGTGATTTACATCCAGAAAAAGAGGAATTAAAGTTTCCAAAAGCAAAATCTTAAGAAATCAAAATCAAAACTGGAGACATGAAGTATTAATGTTGATAAATTGTGGTACAGAACAGTCAGATAACGCTTCACAATGGAGAAAAAGTGTCGTATTTTCATCAACTTACCGGAAAAACACGGAGAATGAACTACGTTCAATGCTGAACATCGGCTGTTTGGAACTATTTACCGCTGCATGACCCACGTGACTTCCGCATTCCATTCTTTCTATGGGCGTGTCGCAACTCTCTCTTTACAGGGCTCTGGTTGAAATGCTTCATGAGGCCTCATCGACCCATCACTACCATTCAGCATAACTAATAATTAATATGAGCCTTTTATATGATAATTATGTGTTGCAGAGCAGGGAAGAGCGGCGGCTGTCACGTGACTCATTGCGTGACTGTGTTGCCAGATAAATCGTAATTACTCATAACCCGCCAAATATCCCTCATTTGTCATATATAACTATATAGTTTCTTCAGCTGTTTCCTGCATTTTGTGAGACGACACTTGACAGATTTATGTTCATATCAAAATCAGTGTTTTGTGCTCTGTGGTCCAGACAGTTTCAGGCCTAGTTCCTGCTGGTTGAAACACGCTCAGTATAACTGTTCATATGTAACTCTGTTTATCCTCTGCAGTCATTCACACAGCCGTGAACATGTCGCTGTCACAACATAAAATACTCAAAATAACTAATTTACAAATATGTTTGTTCATAATATTAATTTTAAAAAGAAGATAAAAAGGACCTAAAAGATGCAGACGAACGCCAACCGGAAATGGCTAAGAAATTATTCGGAGGCGTGGCGTCAGTTGTTAGCGTCAGTGTGAGTTCACGCATGCGCATTAGTTACTATAGATAGCGTTAAAACGACAGTACATAATTCGCCATTTTCTATTTGGCAACCCTGCACGGAAAGTGTAACTCAGCAAGTCAAAACAAGTCCAGTCCAATAGGGTCCTCCGAACCGAACCGGGTGACTCAGGAAACATCTTACGCAGTAATAATGTGACAGGGCGGCCGTTTAGTTTCTCCTTCGTCTCGATGTTTTCTCAGCTCTGACGGACAGTCCAGGTTGTTTCATGGAGCATTTGTTCACTTACTGAAGACACTTCCGACAGGACGAGGACAGGTAGGACATGAGACAATTGATCTAATGATTGTACAAGAGCTGCAGGCTTTTCTGACTGTTCAGGAAGGATAACCCTGAAAAAACATGTAGTTCTTTTATTCATGTTGGCACTTTATGTCTAACAAAGCACCAAAAAACACAACGTTCATTAATCTGTTGATTATTGTCAAACCAGCAACAGTAATGAGGCAGCTCTGACTCCATTACAGTGAAAACGTGATCATCAAACCAGCAACAGTAATGAGGCAGCTCTGACTCCATTACAGTGAAAACGTGATCATCAAACCAGCAACAGTAATGAGGCAGCTCTGACTCCGTTACAGTGAAAGTATTTCCTCAGAGATGTTTGTTTTGACAGGTGTGGAGGTGCACACCTGGTGTGTGGACCATGGGGAACTCATGCAGTCATCTTGGGATTCCTCCACCAAAGGGACCCAACCTGGTGGGCTGCACAGACTTCATGATGGACCACAGCAAGGAGGTAAAAGTACTGAAAGCACAGAACCAGAGTGGACTGTGGGGACAGGCAAAGATCTACCTGCAGCTCAGTTCAATCTGTTTATAATCCTGAAAGAAGGAAAGAAAAATAAAATATGCTGCGTGTCTGAAAGGATAATAAATGTCCCCCCCCCCCCCCAGGGAAGCTTCTTCAGGCTTTATTATCCATGTCAGGAGACGGAGAAAGCAGAGAAACCCGACTGGGTCCCGTCCAGAGAGTATTTTAACGGCCTGGCCGATTTCATGAAAATCAACAGGACTCTCAGCGAAACAATCTTCAACTACCTCTTTGGTGAATAACCAGACACACTCCCTACATCATATCATATTTATTAGAGACACGATTCACAATAAAAACCGTTTCTTTTGCCAAAACTTTTGAAATAATGGCACCGTGAGAATTTAGTGACTTCAAAGTGAAGAATTCAGAAGTAAATCAGTTTCCTTCATTCGTCTGTAGTGAGATAGGTCGGTTAGCTTCGGAGCTACACTACACGTTATAATATCTGGACTAGTTCAAGTACCTGATATTATACTTAATTTAAACGGGTTCTCTCTTTTTTGAGCTCCTTGACAGATATGTGACAGAGATCAGTGACGTGAGACGTTAATTATCTTTGACCCATTAAAATGAATGTGGTCATTTATTAACAGAATCAAAGTTTAACATCAAACATTGTACACGTGATTATTCTGATTGAAGCAATAACACAGCTTAACTAATTACAACAGACATTTCTGAGAATATCTGGATTAATTACTGGCAGATAGAAGAGTTTTAAAGATGGGAAATGAGGGAGTTTAAATGGAGAGAAAAGATGTGTGAGGGAAAATGTGTCTGTATAAGAACGGCACTCTCCATTCGAACCCAGCTCCACCTCGGTACGCTTCGGTAGGAAATCGACTCGTTACCTCTCTGAAGATGAATCAGCTGGTACGGAGTTCCATTTAACGCTACCATTTCCAGCATCTCCGTAGGATGGTTGGGAAACGTCCGGAGTAGTGACGGTACTTCGTTCAACACACGCTCACCTCACGGGTGGACTCACATGAGCTGTGAGTCCGTCAGAGGTTCCACTCAGATGTGGAAGATTCCATAATCCCCACGAGACTCGGAACTTTGTTCTGCGTTCTGCGTTCCGAACTGCTTGGAACTAGGAAGTGTTGACCCTTTTAAAGAGGTCAGTTCCGGTTCCTCTGAGAACTTCCTGATTGGTCGAAACGAACCAATAGGGGTGTGGTCTTAGTGACGTAAGAGGTCACTAGAAGTCAGAAAAACAGAAAAATTTTTTGGAACAGACAGAAAAATGTTTTTGAAACAGACAGAGAAATGTTTAGGCGAGTTGGGAGGAAACAGGTGCCAGCTTCTCTATTTACGTCTGAGAGGATTTAAAAACATGACAGTTCGTTCCAACAAACTTGTTTGCGTTTGTCTCCGACTCTTGACCGACTTACAACCAACCTGCTCATTTCAGACAGAAGATCAAGAAAATGAATAATTACTCTGTAACAGACATTAACTAGATTTCTACTTTGAATGAGGATTAAAAATCATTAATACTGTTTCACAGTTGATTTAAAATGAGTAGTTCACTTCAACATTTAAAAATGGTTTGAACTAAACACACTTTTGATTATCAAGACATTTGTAAAATAGTAATGATAATAAAAAGAGAGTGTTCTTTCAATTGATCAGTGCAGGACACTTAGAAAGTCTCTGGATGAACTTAATTTTGTGTTTCTTGACTCAAATCAATGAAATAACAGTTCTTGTCCCAAGAAGGCCCTCAGGGCCAGATTTTGACCTGAGGCTTAGTTCACTACACGTCTGAAAATTAAAAATCCAATCGGAGGAACTTGAAGTGATTAAAGATTATTTAGAACGGATGTTTTTTGACATTGGCTTCACTTTATAAAGAGCTGCAATAATGTGTATAAGTATATAGAATCGTGTGACATTAAGGTTAAAGCAGAAGTGAGCATTTGGTTTGTTTCATTCTGAAACATCTTTTTCCCACAGCAGGAATTATGTAGGAAAAACATGTAGATGAAAGGCAGAGCTATTGTTGACAAAACTGATGTGGTATTTGTTTATTGACAAAACTGATGTGGT
>NC_056509.1:7182910-7187917 GCF_014905685.2 Nematolebias whitei
GACGAGACTAATGTGGTATTTGTTTATTGACGAGACTGATGTGGTATCTGTTTATGGACGAGACTAATGTGGTATTTGTTTATTGACGAGACTGATGTGGTATCTGTTTATGGACGAGACTAATGTGGTATTTTCAATGATTCTCAATCAGGTCATCTGGACAGTTTCTTTTTTAAAGAGACGTTTCACCCTCTATCCAGAGGGCTTCATCAGTCTCAGGAGTTCCAGTGAACTTTTTCCCACCAAGCAGTAAATTCTTAAGTGGACCGACAAGTCTGCTGGAGCTAAGATGGTTTCTGGGGGCCGTCCTGTTCCCCGTCGACTCCTCCCAGGCAGGCAGCCACAGCCAAAGGGGTTCAAGGCAAAAAACTGTCCAGATGACCTGACAGAATTATTGGATTTGATACATGGATGATTATGAACTTAATGTGGTATTTATTTATTGACAAGACAAATTTATTTATTTATTGACGAGACTAATGAGGTATTTATGTATTTCAGGCTCTTTTAAGATCCCAGCCTACACAGACGCTCCGTTTAAATCCAATGAAAAGTGTCCGGTGGTGATTTTCTCCCATGGGCTTGGTGCCTTCAGGTACCCCCCCACACACACACATGCACACAAAAAACACGCGCGCATATAGTTTGGTCTTTCATTCTGCTGCCATCTTACTTTTTGTTGTTGTTGTTCTTCCATACTTGAAGTTGGGTTCTGTAGAAAAATCCCGAACAATTAAAATGTTCCGTTTGAAAAACTGTTTCATTATGACAGGACTGATAACAAGCTAACAAGCTAACAAGCCATTCTGAATGCAGCATTCTCTAAAACGAATAGTTAGTTTTTAAGGAGCTCCAGTCTCCAACGTTTCTTAGTGTTTAATCCAAACGTTGTCTTAGAAACCTTCAGGCCACTGTCAGTTTCACTTGTTGAGAGACGGGCAGTGATTTTTGCAGTCAAATGGACAAATTTGAAGAATTAATGTGACGTCATGACCAGCTGTTCTTTTTTTTAGCACTTGGTAGTGACACACAAAGATGTTTGCTAGTAGTTCTTTTTGTGCTGGCTGTCTACATACAACAAGACGCTAATGCTGTTAGCATTTAGCTGCGTGAGAATTAAGAGTGTAGATTACTTGAGCTGTTAGAGACTAAGCATACTGATTTGAAGAGTGTGAGGCTCAGGTTTGTTCAGCAGGTCAAATGTGGGCCGTCTTTATCCATTTTTTATCTTTTATTTGTTCTGGAGTCTGGTCGCAGGTGCAGCTTGAGCAGAGACTTTTTTCCACAGCTTTTCAAAACCAGCTGAGAGACTAAGTCTTTCCAGCATGTCCTCCCCCAGGGTCTCCTCCTAGTTGGACATGGCTGAGACACCTCCTTAAGAAGGCATCTAGGTGGCATACCAGACACCTGAACCACCTTAACTGGTTCCTCTGGATGTGGAGGAGGAGCAGCTCTAGTCTGAGTCTCTCCTGATAACTGAATTTCTCACCCTCTCTCTAAGGGAGAGTCCAGCTACCCTCAGGAGATCATTTATTTTTCAACACTTTCATCTGTGAGCTCGTTCTTTCGGTCATTACCCAAAGTTTGTGACCACAGGTGAGAGTAAGAACCAAGTGGAAAACGGAGAGCTTCATCTTACAACTCCGCTCCCTCTTCACCACAACGGATCGGCACAGAGTCCACAATACTGCAACTGCACCAATCTATCAGTTGATCTCACGCTTCATGTTTCCCTCACTCATGAACAAAACCCTGAGATACTTGAACTCCTTCACGTGAGGCAGAACCTCTCTCCCAACCCTGAGAGGACAGTCCACTCTTTTCAGATGGAGGACCACGGGCTCAGACTTAGAGGTGCTGATTCTCCTCCCAGCTGCTTCACACTCGGCTGTGAACCGCTCCAGTGAGAGCTGAAGACCACGCCATGATGACGCTAGCAGGACCACATCTTCTGCAAAGAGCAGAGACAACCGAACCAGACCCTGAACTGGGCTGAGAAATTCTGTCCATAACATTTTTAAACAGAATTGGTGACAACAGGCAGCTCTGGCAGTCTGACTCTCCCACTACTGGGTCTGACTTGCTTACACCAGATTCACACTGTTTGTAGAGGGACTGAATGGTCCCATAGCAACAAACCCCAATCCCATACTCACAAGCACCCCCACAATGCATCACTGCGGACGGCCGAATGCCTTCAGGTTCCTACAACACACTTCAGCGCTTTGGGCGGCTGTGGCTGAGTGGTTAGAGCAGTCGTCCTCCACTGCGAGAGTTGGGGGTTCGAATCCACCAGCAGTCACATGTTGAAGTGTCCCTGGGCAAGACACTGAACCCCTCATAGCCTCTGATGTGTGTCCCATCAGTGTATGAATGTGATAAAGCTCTGATTAGTCTCTTTAGAATGATTTGTTCAATTAGCTTTGTAGAGATCTAGTATAGAGCTGTATGAATGGGTAAATGAGGCACAGGTTGTAGTGTGAAGTGCTTTGAGTATCTTGATCTGATAGAAAGGCGCTGTAGAAGTACAGTCCATTTACCATTCAGCGAGGTTAAAGAGCTGTGACTAATGGGGGTGCTAGGATGGGCGAGTGTGATTGGAAAGGGGGTTATTTATAAAAAAATAAAATAAATATTGACAAATCCGAAGAGTGTTTCTGCCTAAAATGCCAATCCTTCGTACATTTCTGTCAGAATGCTAAACTGATGGCGTTGTAAAGGTTTAAATATTAACATTGACCCTTATGAAATTTGGGAGATTGAAGTTGTTTTAAGGCGGCAGTGATTCACTTTAGTCTTAGTTGTGTTCAGACTAGCCATTAGCTCATCAGTCCAGTCAGATTTAATCTGTTTCTCCAAACTGAGCTTCTTCAAAGGCCTGTCTACAGGTCTTTAAGGTATAGTAAGGTATGGTTCATGCCTTTTACACAGAACACCACTTTGAAACGGACAGATTCTCTCTTCAGTTTGTTCCTGTGATCTAAACTGTGATTTGTGTGACCGTGGTGTTGCAGGACTTTGTATTCAGCGATATGTGCAGAACTGGCCTCACAGGGTTTCATCGTAGCGTCCTTGGAACACAGGTGAGCTTTTCCTTTTTTACACTGTTCTTTACGTGCACACATCTGGATTAAGCCTGTCCAACAGTCACATGGATCTGATTTAACACAAAAACTAAAACTTTACTTTGAGGAAAGCTGAATGTTAGCTGAGCATTAGAGACAGGCCTGTCTCTTGTGCAAGCGGCTGTTTATCTGTGGCGTAGGAGTGGAAAGGCTGCACAGACAATGGTACGAACCAGGTCATCACATTTCTTTTCAGTATAGAGACAAGGGTATGGAGAAGAACAGAAAGGTTGGCTGTGGCTGGGACGACATGTGAGTCATGTTATTCAACTGGGTCAGAGTTGGTTTCAAAGAGAAGCTATTAATCCAGCCCCCAGTACGAGCTCAGTTTGTCTCAGGCTGTGACTGAAGTGCAGATCTCAGAACCAGTTTCTTTGTAACAGGATGTTTCAGTGGATTCTGAGCAACCCAAAGCTTTCTTAAAAGCATAAAGGAAGTTATGGCAGCTGTAGTGGTAGATAAAAAACCTCAAACAATGCTCCAAAGTTCAAGCTCAATAATCCAGGTATAAAATCCAACAATGTTCAGTCAGGTCATCTGAACGGTTTCTTTTTGTTTTTTTGCGCTGAGACGTTTCACCCTCCATCCAGAAGGCTTCATCAGTCTGAGGAAACCCCAAACAAAACTGCTTCTCCCCCAGCAGCTTACTACAAAGTGGAAAAAAACAAATATGTTGGTGCTAAGACCAAACAATGCTGTTTTTTCTATCAGTCTTTTTCAATACCTTCGCTTTTCTCCCCTTATAGAGATCAGTCAGCCTCGGCTACTTATTATTTTTGTGAGGAGACCGAATCAGAAAGGTCCGCTTCGGCCCAAGACGGCTTGATAAAGGAATGGATGTACTACAGAGCTCTACGGCACAACGAGCGCGAGTTTCCCCTCAGAAACAAGCAGGTGAGGAGAGTTCATCTAAATAATGATCTCCCGGAGGTTGAACTGAAGCCAGTAACTAAATAAGTTGCTGAGTCATGCTGGGATAGATTACACAACGTGAACTTTATACACATCACCACCCAGATTTAGACTTTATACAGCCACATTCTTTCATTCAGCGTGTCTCATTATTTTAGCCCCAAAAACACAAAATATACTGATTTTATTGTTTTTAAAGCGATGTAATTCAGTCCAGTCTCATCAATAAATGCTGTGTGCTTTCTGTAATTTGTGTATGTTCTGTTTCTGTTTTCCAGGTGAAACAACGAGCAGAAGAGTGCGTTCTGGCTCTGGATAAACTCACGCAGATCAACTCAGGTGTTGCTGTTCAAAATGTTTTACGGACAGAGTTTGACTGGACAACGCTGGAGGTGATTGTTTTTGTAGCTTTGGGTTTTAAGGCAGTATTTCACCGAGCTACGACTATTGAAGACAAATTGCAAATGGCACTTGAGCGTAAGTTAGATGTTACAAGATGTTCCCGAGGGTGGAACCTTTCTTAAACTCTTCTTAATATAGTTTCTTGGGGTCCAAAAATGCAAGAAATGTGCAACATCTTTATTGAGAGATGGCAACCTATGAAACTAAATGATGACTGATTGGAGAAAACGATAAGAACCTGACATTACATGCACCATGGGGGTTGTTTGCTTTTTACTGCAGCAGCAGAGACCTGCTGCAGCTTTCATCAGCTCAGCCTGATCCTCATCCAGCAGCTTCTGCCACTTCTTCTGAGGTCCATGTTGTTAAATGTCTGATGGCAAGATGATTGCTGGACTGAGGAGCAGCTGTGAGGTCACATCCCTCAGTTGCAATGGTGGGCACAGCTAACCAAAAAGTTAGCTTTGCTAACACATATTCCGCTAACTAAAAAAAAAAAGATTTGCTAATGCTAAACAGGTAAAAAATAAATAAATAAATATATATATATATATATATATATATATAT
>NC_056509.1:7188017-7189633 GCF_014905685.2 Nematolebias whitei
AAAAAAAAAATAACAGAAGCTAACACTAAACCGCTAACTGCTAAGATGAATGAGTCACAGCCTGCGTCACCTTCCAATTGAAGCTGCGTCGAGTAATCGCGTCTTGTCACTGGTACACAGTAAGCCAGTAGCATGGCGGACAGACTCTTTGAGACACGCCCACAACAGACAGGAACAAACTTGTAAAAAATTTTTAGCAGACCCAAGCTGTCGCTGAATTGGGACACAGCTCTAAAGTTGGCAAAACTTAATTTAGTGAAAGCTAATTCTGCTAACAATTTCCAAAGTTAGCTAAAACCAGGGCTTAATTTGTAAAAGGATGGATGCTTAATAGCAAATGGCGGGGGGGGGGGGGGGGGGGGGGGGAAGTGGAAGGAGCTTGCAGGTCCTCCTCCCCCTTAAATATTGAATAAAGTAGATGTTATTTCCTGCATTTTGGTGCAGCTTATTTTAACGGGTTGTTAAACATCTACATTTACCTACATTTGTAAACACCTGATCAGATTACTCTTTTAGAGCAACAACAGGTGGTGTGTGAATAAAGTTGCAACGGTTCTGTCAAGCATCCCCCCCTCCCCACACACACACTTTGTGCCTGAGCTGAACTCCTCTGAGTTCATTCCTACGTTGTTGCTCCTGCTGCTCCAACCTCAATTACGACCGACTTCTCAGTTGTCCAACTGAGGACAATCCTTCCATCCATTATTTTTGACATTTTGATCGCTTTTATTTTGACAAATTAGTGCCGTTGTTTTGATACGCGATTAATGTGAATAATACACAAGCATTTCTCTCGTTTTATTTTATTTTTTTACTGTAGCTAAGCGTTTTTATTTATTATGTCTGAAACGTATGTGTGAGTTCGCAGTTGTGCACTTTTACCACATGTATGGCTGTTAATGGGCCACTTGGCTTGCCATACAGAGGAAGACACTTCATCCCCGCGGGTCATGTCATCCGCGTCTCTGCTGGGCAGAAGCGCGTGTGCGAGCTGGTGCGCTTGCTGCAGCCATAATATCCACACCACAGACTGGGCAACGTCTTATTTCGTTGTACAAACCGGATTCCAAAAAGTTGGGACACTAAACAAATTGTGAATAAAAACTGAATGCAATTATGTGGAGGTGCCAACATCTAATATTTTATTCAGAATAGAACACAAATCACAGATCAAAAGTTTAAACTGAGAGAATGAATCATTTTAAGGGAAAAATCTGTTGTTTCCAAATTTCATGGCATCAACAAATCCCAAAAAAGTTGGGACAAGTCCATTTTTACCACAGTGTGGCATCCCCCCTTCTTCTTACAACACTCAACAGACGTCTGGGGACAGAGGAGACCAGTTTATCCAGTTTAGAAATAGGAATGCTCTCCCATTCATGTCTAATACAGGCCTCTAACTGTTCAATCGTCTTGGGCCTTCTTTGTCGCACCTTCCTCTTTATGATGCGCCAAATGTTCTCTATAGGTGAAAGACCTGGACTGCAGGCTGGCCATTTCAGTACCCGGATCCTTCTCCTATGTAGCCATGATGTTGTGATTGCTGCAGAATGTGGTCTGGCATTATCATGTTGAAAAATGCAGGGTCTTCCCTGAAAGAGATGACGTCTAGATGG
>NC_056509.1:7189733-7191567 GCF_014905685.2 Nematolebias whitei
ATACACACGCACATACTAAATAAAGGCATTTTAAACCCTTCCTACACTTTTGCAATATTCTAAACAATGTTTCTAAACGCTCTAAAAGAGCACAGAATGTCATGATTTCATCTCTGCCTCATCTACTCTTTTCCACCTGCAAGCATTCTTGGCCACGCCCACTTCTCCGCTCTGCAGGAGAACAGCTGCAGCAGGAAGTTTATCCTGCAGTATGGGCTGCACAAATGTGCAGCCGGTGCTAAATAATTTAAATAAAATTTCCATGCCGGTTGTGCGATTCATCCATCAATCAGCCAATTGTGTGTCATGTCCAATCTTGCTTTGAAAAAACCTTGTTAGAGCGAGTCCGCGATAAATGAACCATGAAGTAGCAAATAGAGCCGTCATTTCTAACCCGAGCCCGGCCCGGCCCAGATTTGGACCGGGCCATAATAATATGTGGGCCGGGTCGGTCTTTTTATTGTGTCAGGGATTCGCGCGCGGCCGACGATCCAATTATATGCCAACATTGCTTGCCATACTACGTCTGCTGCACACGGCCATTTGACCGGCCGGTTGAAAGAGATAAAAAGTTCAGTTAAGCTTCAGATGAACCACTGCCAGCGATCCATCAGCTCAAATGGACGTTCATTCAGCCTCTGCATTCAGCGGACGTGTGCGGCCGACAACCCAAACAGGTGAGATCACAAAATATTCGACATGTCAGAGCAGGGTCCAATGCAGGCAGAAGCAGGAGAAGCATTTAATGTGCTTTGATGGCTCCTCAGCTCCGATCTTCTGTTCCCTTTAATCAGTCGCGTGCGTCCGCCAACTGTTAATAATAGTTGGTGGTATAAGCAGTCAAAGCTTAATTAAAAATGTCAGGGGGTTTTCGGGTTCAGACCTGTAATTACTGTTAATTTGTGGGACCGGGTGGGGTTTGGAGATGATGGCTGGGGCCGGGTCGGATTTTTTGGACCCGAGTGCAACTAGTAGCAAGGGACTACTGTAATAGCTAGTTCAAAGCTAAAACCAGTTATGCAAAATATGCTTGCGTTTCTGTTGGGCACCACAAATGTTTGATATATTTTGTTATTTCAAGAACTTAAACTTTGACCAACACCTCCATCAGCACACTTCATCATATTCTGAACCTTTGTAACCTAAAAACAATTCTTGGAGAGAATATGGCATCTTTGTAAATTGTTTTTAGTGTAAAACGCTTTGAGTGTCGATAAAATAGAAAGGCGCTATGCAAGTACAGTCCATTGACCATTTTTCCTAAAACATTGACTTTTTATAGAAGTTCTCCATATGAGCTGCTCTTTAGAAACTTTTTCCAACTTATCAGACCATTTGCCTGTTTTGGTATGTTGGTGGGTTGCCAGCTGATGTGTTCCAACTTGATTTCTACATGACTTGAAAAACCTGAAGAAAGTAACTCGCTGGGTTGCGACTATTGCCAACCAGGGCTTAATTTTATCCGAATCCTGCCGGAACAGGATCCAGGAACTCTCATTTTAACAGGGTGCGTTCTGGCAACCGTTTGCTCGGATCCAGCAACTCAAATCTCTGCCCTGCCCCTAAAAGTCCAAAGTCATTGCGCATTTTTATTTTGATTATTTATTCAATTCAGTTTATTTATATAACACCAAATCACAACAAAGTTGTCTCAGGGCACTTTACAGAAACATTCACATAAAAGCCAATTAGTAAAGTTCTCTATCTAAGGAGGCCAGCAGACAAGTTGAATCTTGGCTTTGTTGCAGTCTCCCATTATTAAAAATACAAACCGGATTCCAAAAAAGTTGGGACACTAAACAAATTGTGAATAAAAACTGAATGCAATGATGTG
>NC_056509.1:7191667-7195168 GCF_014905685.2 Nematolebias whitei
GCTGTCCAGAAGGCCATCATTGACACCCTCAAGCAAGAGGGTAAGACTCAGAAATAAATTGCTGAAGGAATAGTCTGTTCCCAGAGTGCTGTATCAAGGCACCTCAGTGGGAAGTCTGTGGGAAGGGAAAAGTGTGGCAGAAAACGCTGCACAATGAGAAGAGGTGACAGGACCCTGAGGAGGATTGTGGAGAAGGGCTGATTCCAGACCTTGGGGGACCTGCGGAAGCAGTGGACTGAGTCTGGAGTAGAAACATCCAGAGCCACCATGCACAGGCGTGTGCAGGAAATGGGCTACAGGTGCCGCATTCCCCAGGTCAAGCCGCTCTTGAACAAGAGACTGTGTCAGAAGCATCTCGCCTGGGACTGCTGTCGAGTGGTCTAAAGTTATGTTCTCTGATTACAGTAAATTTTGCATTTCCTTTGGAAATCAAGTTCCCAGAGTCTGGAGGAAGAGAGGAGACACAGAATTACCATTGCTTGAGGTCCAATGTCAAGTTTCCACAGTCACTGGGGTGTCATGTCATCTGCTGGTGTTGGTCCACTGTGTTTTATCAAGCGCAGGGTCAATGCAGCTAGCTATCAGGAGATTTTGGAGCACTTCATGCTTCCATCTGCTGAAAAGCTTTATGGAGGTGAAGATTTCATTTTTCAGCACGACCTGGCACCTGCTCACAGTGCCAAAACCACTGGTAAATATACAACAAGATGGCCGCGCTCAGAGCAGTTGCAGCTTCACAGGCTCCCGGTACCATCCCAGTTTTTAGAAGTTTTGATATTGACTCTGTGCCTGACTCTGCGCGATTTATGCGTGTGAACTATAGCCGAACCGAACTGATGAGAATAGGAGCGGATTTGCCACGAAATATAGCAGAAATCAGCAACAAACTCAAAGCTACGCTCGGCAGAATGCAGATCTTAAAGTCATCTACCTGGAAGCTGCAGCAGAGGCGTTCCAGCGGGCAGAAGAGGAAGCGCTGCTCCCGGCTTAAGAGGAGAGGATGCCGGGCGGGGGTTATGGTGAGGCTACGAGCTAACGCTAAAGCCGGTAAACTCCCCATGCCGTCTCTCTTTCTGTCGAATGTCCGCTCGTTGGACAACAAGATGGATTTACTTCGTCTGAGAGTGGGCGCCTCAGAAGAGATGAAGAAGTGTGCGGTGCTTTGCCTCACGGAAACGTGGATTACAAGTGAAACGCCGGACTCAGTCTTCCAGCTGGATGACGGACTTTTTTTTCGAGCGGACCGCTGCAGCGAGCTAACGGGGAAATCACGAGGGGGCGGAGTATGCATTTACGTGAGTAAAAGTTGGTCCACGAACTGTACTGTTGTAAATAGCTCATGCTCGAAGGCTTTGGAACAAATAACAGTGAAATGTCGGCCACATTATCTACCCCGAGAGTTCACAGTGACTTTTATCACAGTTGTTTACATTCCTCCGGACGCTAACGATAATGAAACACTACAGGAGCTTCATGATATCATCAGCTCGCTGCAGAACAAACACCCCGAGGCTCTTTACGTTGTAGCCGGAGACTTTAACCACGTGAATCTAATGGACTGCCTCCCAAGCTTTAATCAGCATGTGACGATTCCGACATGTGGAGACCGCACGCTGGACCGTGTTTACACGAACGTAAAAGATGCATACAAAGCCGAACCCCGCCCCCACCTAGGACTGTCAGACCACATCTCAATCTTCCTGGCTCCTGCTTACATGCCCCCGCTGAGACGCTCCAGACCGGTACAAAAGAAAGTTAAATGTTGGAGCCAGGACAGTGGCCCCATACTGAGAGATTGTTTTGATCGAACAGACTGGCAGGTTTTCAGAGAAGCTGCTGAAAATGGAGGTTCGCTTGATCTTGACCAATACACATCCTCAGTACTGACACAGTCTCCACTATCAGAAATGTTAAAAGCTACCCAAACAGAAAACCTTGGCTGAATGCAGAGGTGCGTACCCTGCTGGAAGCCAGGAACACTGCCTTCAGGTCTGGAAATTCAGAGGAGCTGAGTAGGACAAGAAAAGAGCTGGTTGCTGGTATTAAGAGGGCCAAGGCCACATATGCAAAGAGGATCGAGGGTCAATTCATCTCACAAGACCCTCGGAGCATGTGGAGGGGCATTAAGTGCATAACAGATTATAAAGGAAGGAGTGAACAATGCCCCAAAGACCCATCTCTGCCTGATGCCCTCAACAAGTTCTATGCACGCTTTGAAGACCCGAACAGACCACCCAGCACCAGATTCACCTCGCCACCGGATGAAGAGCATCTCAGCATGACCTCAGCAGAAGTAAGGAGTACCTTCAGGAGGATTAATCTGCACAAAGCAACTGGCCCAGACAACATCCCCGGAAAAGTGTTGAAGGAATGTGCTGATCAGCTCTGTGAGGTGCTGGCAGACATCTTTAACACCTCACTTACCCTGGAGACAGTTCCCACCTGCCTGAAGACTGCCACCATCATCCCAGTCCCAAAAAGCTCTACAGTGACTGGTCTGAATGACTATCGGCCAGAGGCCCTCACCCCGATAGTCGCTAAATGCTTTGAAAAACTGGTCATGACTCACATAAAACAACCATCAACATCAACGAGGACCCTCATCAGTACGCATACCGTGAGAACCGATCAACAGAGGATGCAATCTCCTCTGTGGTCCACACTGCACTCAACCACCTGGAGCAGAAAAACTCTTACGTCCGTATGCTCTTTGTGGACTTCACATCCGCCTTCAACACCATGATCCCCCAAACCCTGATGGACAAACTATCCACACTAGGACTAAGCCCCTCCATCTGCAACTGGGTACTAGACTTTTTAACAAACAGACCACAGTTAGTGAGGATCCACAACCTCTCCTCCTCCACCATAACCCTCAGCACTGGCTCTCCTCAGGGATGTGTGTTGAGCCCCCTTCTGTTTACTCTGCTCACATATGATTGTGCAGCTACCCATCCAGGCTGTCACATTGTAAAGTTTGCAGATGATACAGCGGTGGTGGGATGCATTACAAACAATGATGAGTCCAGCTACAGGCAAGAGGTGGAACACCTGGAGAGCTGGTGCAGAGAGAATAACCTTCACATCAATGTGAAGAAGACAAAGGAGATGATTGTGGACTTCAGAAGGAACAAAAACACCTACACCCCCCTGAACATAAGAGGATCTGCGGTGGAAGTGGTCTCCAGCTACAAGTACTTGGGTGTACACATGAATGACAACCTCAGCTGGAGCAACAACACCACCAGCCTGATCAAGAAAGCTCATCAGAGACTCTACTTCCTCAGACGGCTGAGGCGAGCTGGTCTGGGAAGCTCAGTCCTCACCTCCTTCTACAGGTGTGCAGTGGAGAGCATCCTGTGCTCGAGCATCAATGTGTGGCATGGAGGCTGCACAGCTGCAGAAAGAAAAGCTTTGCAGAGAGTGGTGAAGGCTGCACAGAAATCTGTTGGAATCAGTCTCCCCACCATCACAGACATCTACACCTCCAGATGCAGGAAG
>NC_056509.1:7195268-7199259 GCF_014905685.2 Nematolebias whitei
TTAAAGACCTGAAATATTTCAGTTGGTGTGCAATGAATCTGAAATATATGAAAGTTTCCTTTTTATCATTACATTATGGAAAATAATGACCTTTATCACAATATGCTAATTGTTTTAGAAGGACCTATATATATATATATATATATATATATATGCACATATCTATCACACAGCGGACATGGATCGATGAAAAGTTGGTTAGCTGTTAGCCACAGTACTACTGCACGTTGTAGCTGGCTTTAAACTATGAAATGGATTTCCTGAATGTGAGGCGGGTCTTATTACTCTGGGTTCATGAGACATGCCTCCGTTCAGGAAATCCATTCCATAGTTTCAAGCCATCTTGCAGAGCAGCTGGCAGGGAATCACGTGAAGAAGTTTCATCAGACACAGACATACATCATGGATCGGAAATCTGCAGGTTGGATTGGAAAAATCCGATATGTAAATTATGCTGGTATTGGAGGCTGATCCAATACCAGCATAATTTACGATGTAAAATATTAAAAACAGGAACATGTCTGTGTTGGTTAATGCCATGAACTTATGTTTAAAGCCATTTAATATTTTTATTTAATTAATTTATTCATTCATTTAAGAGACAAAATAAACAAAACAAATTCATCAAAAAAATTGAATGAAGAGTGCAGAAAGAATAAAAAAAATATCTCTCCCTTTTATTTAAAAAAATATATAAAATAATTTTAAAACGGTCACTTAAATTAATCACTTTAATATCCACTTTAAAGCTAGGAATAAAAAAAAAAGTTTTGTGTTAGCAGAATTTAATTCTAACTTTAAAACTTATCCAACATTAATAAAACTTACCTCAAGTTGCCTTTTTGGACATGCAAGCAAATATTTGTACTAATTATACTCGAGAGGAGATTATTACAGCCTCAAATAAAATCAATAATGATGATGATATCGGATCAGTATCGGCCGATATCCAGATTTAAGGATCGGAAGTAAAAAAATGTGGATCGGTGCATCCCTACTACTATTCCTACTTTGCAGTTTTTCACTTATCGCGGGGCTTCATGGTACAGATCCCCCTCGATAAACGAGGGACTACTGTAGTCTGTCATTATCTTCTAAAGTAAATCAGCTTTTGTGCATTCCAGCTGTGGTTCTGCGTATAAAGTGCCTCCAGATGGAATTTATAAAAAAAAAACCATTAAACTCCATCCAGTACTTATTGATGATAAAACCTGGAGCTAAGTTGATCCTTTGTATTTTCCTGGCCAACAGAACTCCATGGATCTGTGTCGAATAGCAGTGATGGGGCATTCCTTCGGCGGAGCGACAGCTATTGAAGCTCTTTGCAAAGAGGTTAAATTCAAGTATGTTTCTTTGTAACAGAAACATCTAATTATCAATTAAGACAGCAGTCCATTGTGGATTACTGAAGAGCAGGCCTTAATATGATCAGCTCAGCAGTCATGTTCTCTGATCAGGTGTGGAATAGCCCTCGATGCCTGGATGGTCCCTCTAGATGAAAACATCTTTCCTCGAGTCAAGCAGCCGATTTTCTTCATCAACTCAGAGAAGTTCCAGTGGGCCGGGAACATCAGTCGCATTAGGAAGCTGGACTCTGCGGTTGTGCAGAGGAAGATGATCACCATCAGGTACGATGAACACAACTGTTGTTGTACAGTGTTTACTAGTCTTGTTGATGTAAAAGAATAATTCAGACGTTTCGTCTTTTTTTCTTCCAGAGGTACAGTCCACCAGAGCTTTCCAGACTTCACCTTCCTGACAAGCAACTGGATCGGGAAGATGATGAAGCTGAAAGGAGAGATCGACCCAGAACTCGCCATTGACCTCTCCAACAAAGCAACCTTAGCCTTTCTGCAACGCCACCTTGGTAAGAAAATTCACTCAGTCAATCTTAGCCTTGGGTTAAAGTTGCACATTTCTAAGGTTCTCCTGGGATTTGCAGGTCTGGAGAAGAACTTTAATCAGTGGGACCCTCTGATTGACGGGCAGGACGAAAACCTCATTCAAGGAACTAATATAACTGTACTTCAGTCTGCCATCTGACCTGCCACTGTGCCTCAAATACTCAGGAACCTTTGCAGTGTTCCAAAACTGCAGACAAGTCAGCGTGGCATTTGGTTTGAAATGTACTGAGGGTAGTAACATGTTGGGAGTAACAATGGAGAGAGAAGCCACTACCTCACTGGCAGGAAGAATAAAACACCAAGTGTGGGGCTGCTTGTATTACAAGGCCTAAATTTTGCACGCAGCTAAACGTTTCCTTTCCCTGTTTGGTACAATCTGTTTAAACAGAATTACAGAAAAAAAATCTTGTTTTCAGTTTCATCTTTGTATATAAAAGCTAATAGATATTTTAGACAAGATTCCCCACCAGAAACAAGCTACTCTCCGATTGCTGTGTGATATTTGAATAATCTTATCAATAAGCAATGAAAGGATCAAATTACAGACCATTTTTAATGAAGAGTCTGACCAAGGTAAATATGAAGATGATTCTATTCTGAATTAATAAATGACTGTCGGACAATATAAAACACGAAACAGGTCTCTCTTGTAATCAATCAACCTTTATTTCTACAGGTAAATCCCATTGAGCCTCGAGGACTCATTTACAAGAGAGACCTGATTTCAACAAAGAAAGATGACAACAATGGACAACAGCAACAACAATAAGCAGTTATAAAAACTCATACTCGTTTTTTTTTTTGTGTTTTTTTTTTTTTAACAAATAGGATGGCTAAAAGGAAAAAGGTAACAAAACAAACAAAAAAAAAAAAACTGCTAGATTCCAAGACTGGTAATGAGTCCTCAAGGCTCCATGAGACTGACCTGTATAAAGGTTGAATAAATTAATGAAATATAAAGCTGCTGTAAGACGTGCCATAATTCTGTACGGTTCATTCTCGCTAAATATCTTGCCCAATTTTTTTTAAAATAAATTTATCATTTGAAACATCTAAATGTTTTCATAATAAAAACAATAATAAATCTGTTGCAAGTTGCTTCTGGCATTTTGCCTTGTACAAGAAAGCTGACAGATCCTGAAGCTACTTTTCAGTGTTTGTTCATGTGTATGAAATGAACCGGATACAAAGAAGACATACGGTAGATTGCAAAAGTATTTTATTTACTGGTAGTTGCTTTAAAGGGGTTAGATGAGCTACATCGTGAGTTACTCAAAGCTTAAAACTTTGCTGGGCTGTCTTGCTCCTCGTCACGTCTTTGTAATATTTTGTGGACATGGGGGGCAGTGCCACTGAATTGGCAGAATGGGGTGGTAGTTCCCTTTTTGCGATGAGGGACCCAAGGGTGTTTCATTACAAAAACTCTCCTCAGCCTCCCTGGTAAGTATTCAGTGGGGCTGAAGAAGTCTAGTCAATGGTCGAACCTTGATTCAAGAGGTCAAATCTGGGTTTGTCATGGCTGTACACCGAACCTACCCGTCATTGGAGTTTGTCCAACCACTCTACATGTTTTGTGGAATTTAAGGCATTTGACCATGTTCCTCAAGAAACCCTGTGTGTGTGTGTGTGTGGGGGGGGGGGGTCTCACTGAGCGTGGAGTTGGGGGTCTGTTACTACAGGTCATTTACACAGTGCTAGTCTGGATGAGTCAGATTCTGTCAGGGTTGCCTGCTGTTGCTTTTGTTCATAACTTATGGACAGAATCGGTGCAGTCTTGAGGCAAGTGGGGTATACAGTTCAGTGGCCTCAGAATTCCTTCTCCATTTCAACACCACCAGCCTGATCAAACAGCTCATCAGAGACTACTTCCTCAGGCGGCTGAGGCGAGCTGGTCTGGGAAGCTCAGTCCTCACCTCCTTCTACAGGTGTGCAGTGGAGAGCATCCTGTGCTCCAGCATCAACGTGTGGCATGGAGGCTGCACAGCTGCAGAAAGAAAAGCTTTGCAGAGAGTGGTGAAGGCTGCACAGAAGATGTTGGAGTCAGTCTCCCCACCATCACAGACATCTACACCTCCAGATGCAGGAAG
>NC_056509.1:7199359-7201401 GCF_014905685.2 Nematolebias whitei
TTAAAGACCTGAAATATTTCAGTTGGTGTGCAATGAATCTGAAATATGAAAGTTTCATTTTTATCATTACATTATTGAAAATAATTACCTTTATCACAATATGCTAATTTTTTGAGACGGACCTGTATATACAAATTTCTGCTTTTTCAGAATTTGATGGTTTCCTAGTTGCTTTCAGTATCTCAGAACTTTTTTGTATTTTTCCTGATGTTTTTAGAGGCCCAGCTGTCCAAGTTGACCGACCTTCTCTGATCAAAGATGCTCCTGACACCCTGCAGGCTGAGCAGCATCCAGAGGAGCGACTGACGCCATCTTTCTTTTGTGTGAGCTCAGATTTGAAGTTCATGATTTGTTTTACCTTTAATCGAACCAGTGCAGATAAGTTTGATTTATTTGTGTTGAGCACTCGTTGCTGCTGTTTGTTTTAAAAGTTCCTCTTGTTTGAGCTAATATTCACTTTTGTTGTTCATCTGGGTAAAATGCCTCGGCTCAGTGAGAATTGTCCAAACGGCTCAGTGGATTTTTGCTTGTTTAGGTTTCTTTATTGATGCGCTGCTGTTTCAGATCTGTTCTAAGAAACGGCCACACATCTGGAAGAATTTCATGTTTTGTTAGATATTTGATTTTTTTATTTTTTTAGGTCAGTTGATGGTGTGCAAAAAAAAAAAAGTGGTTTTTGCTTTGAACATGTGCATGTTTTGAACATGTCTTTGTTTTGGTTAAATAAAAGTTCTAGATTTGTGTTATAGGCTGTTTGCCGTCATTCTTTAAAGCCTTGTTACCTCAGATTGTATTTGTTGCCTTTTTTACTTAGGAAGATATGTTGAAAAAGTATTCACCCACAGATTATCATTAGCCCCCACTGGCCACCATACACCCATTGAAAATGTTATTGGGGGTGCCCCTATCTTTGAAGGTCAGATCCAAATAATCACTTTAAGCAAGTTCTTTTTCCTCCCCATATTCTATGGAGTCCAGTTCTGTGTAGCTTCTACAGGTCCTTTGGACTGATGATGCTTGTAATAAGTATTTGTACCTTTTATTTAACCTGATCAGTCCCATTTAGATCGCAAATCTCTTTTTCAAGGGAGGTCTGGGTCTGAAGGCAGCCTAACATGCATGTTTTGACTGTGGGAGGAAACCCACACAAACACGAGGAGAACATGCAAACTCCACACAGAAAGACCCCAGGTCCACATCGGGGATTGAACGTAGAACCTACTTGCTGTGAAGCAAAAGGGCTAACCACTAAATCACCGTGCTGCCGTAAAAAGTATTCACCCTCGTCGAATTGATCCCTTTTACTGCTGTCATAAATCCATCATGGTCAATACAACATGACAAAAAAACCTTTTCAGTGACAAAGTGAAATTAAATTTCTTCATAGTAATGACTGTGTAAAAAATATGCAATTTAAAATGGATGATTGCATAAATATTTACCCCCTTTTAGAAAGACTGTCCTAATTCAGCTCATTAAAAAAAATTTGAAGTGCAAGAGGATGGATATAAAGTGATTTCCAAGGCCCTAAACATCTCCAGGAGTTGTTAAATCCATCTTCAAAAAATGGAAGAAATATGGAAAATTTAAATGTAAGAGCAAGCCGTCTTCACAAACTGAGTGATTGTGCAAGGAGAATAGTGAGAGAGACCACCAAGACACCAGTGAAGACTGGAAATCACAGCATGGTGATGTCAACGTGGCCACATCTGCAAATAAGGTCAAGGTTTATTTGTCATTCACAGGTGGTACATGTAGTGGAACAAAATTGTGTACACAGGGTCCCAGTTACATCCAACAAAAATCTAAATTGTAAAGAAAAATAGTAAGATCTAAGAAATATGCTAAACTAAAAATATGCTTAAACACTTGCTAGTACAGAAACTACACCGAACAGCAGCACAAACAAGAGGGAGCAGATGAGTATGAATGAGCAGCAGCATGAAACAAATCAGCAGCATGGATTTATCAACAATCAAGTGGCTTTACAGTGATCCCCCCCCCCCCCCCCAAGTGATTATTCTGGTTAGAGATTCATGAGT
>NC_056509.1:7201501-7201643 GCF_014905685.2 Nematolebias whitei
GTTAGAGATTCATGAGTCTAACAGCCTCAGGGTAGAAGCTGTTCCTCAGTCTAGTGGTTTTACACTTAATGCTCCTCAACCTCCTTCCTGAGGGCAGTGGGGCAAAAAGTGTGTGTGCTGGGTGAGTGGGGTCCTTCATGAT
>NC_056509.1:7201743-7217590 GCF_014905685.2 Nematolebias whitei
TCCTGGGCCTCCATAACACCTCAGCAGTGCCACAGGCTGATTGCCTCCATGCCACGCCGCATTGAAGCAGTCATTCATGCAAAAGGATTCTCGACCAAGTATTGAGTGCATAACTGAACATGATTATTTGAAGGTTGGCGTTTTTTGTATTAAAAACACTTGTCTTTCATTGGTGGGATGAAATATGCTAATTTTTTGGGACAGGCATTTTGGGTTTTCATGAGCTGTATGCCATAATCATCAGTATTAAAACAATTAAAGACCTGAAATATTTCAGTTGGTGTGCAATGAATCTGAAATATATGAAAGTTTCATTTTTATCATTACATTATGGAAAATAATGACCTTTATCACAATATGCTAATTTTTTTCGAAGGACCTGTACAAGTATAGAAGTATGCAGAAACTTTATCAATTTGTATTTAATCAACTACGTTTGCTTTCAATTCCACAAACAGGTTTATCCTCCACTGAAAGTTTTGATGGTTTGTCTCATAAACCACTTGATGAATTTTAATTATCTTTCAGGAAGTAATTATTGGATTTACCTCTACAACTACCGTATTTTTGCTGCATAGTTTACACATGCCCTGTGACTTATTTATGGATTATTTTCCCATATTTATAAACCTGGCTGAGATATGACCGTTTTCATTCATTCTGACTGAAAATATAGAACGCTGCCATTTTCGGCTGCTAGATGGCACTCGTGTAGTATGGCATGCTGTTGTGTCATGTAATAGGTAAAAGTGGCTATTAATGACACAATCGGCTAGCTTGCCATATCCTGCCACCTTCGTCCAGCTCATTTGGAGCAACCGATTAATCAGCTTCATGTCGCTGCGCCGACCCCGGAGAAATGCAGTTTATTTAACCATTAAAGTGCATTTATTAAGTAAAAGTTCAACTGAGACACACCTTTACTATAATGTTGAGCAAGCAAATAATTGTTTTAGGTGCTTATATTCTTTTTCGAAGAAATGAGCAGCGACTCGTCCCTCTGCGTGCTCCTACCTCTGCGTATGGGCTTTTGAAATGCAGCTGATTTGACCGTCAAAGTGCATTTATTAGGCAAACTAAACTGAGACACACCTTTACTATAATTTTGAGTAGGGCTGAAACGATTCCTCAAATAATTTGAGGATCTCGATTACAAAAAATCCTCGAGGCAAATTGTATCTGTATTTATCTGTATCTTGTATACCTGGATTATTGAGCATGGACTTTTTTGGTATCTGCCTCGAAGCTTCGTTAAACTATTCAGAGCACTGTGGTCTAGCCGGAAGGTTTTGTGTTACACAACGCTAGCGCTTCCGCTAACGCGTATGTGCTGAATTTGTAGCTATTGAGGGAACGGAGACTGCGTAGAAGAAGAGCCCCGAAAACAACAAAAACTGTCAAAAGTTTGGGAACATGTTAGGCTCAACAGCAAAGACAACACAGCTCAATGCTTCCACTGCAAAGCAGAACTGGAGTAACCACAACAGCACGTCGTCCATGTTGCAGCGTCTGAAGAGAAAACACCCGCCGTTTGCATCACACTCGTCCACAGCTGTAAGAGGTATCATGTTCTCTTTGCAAAATATGTTCACCCAAATGTGTGATAATCTGTCATGTTACAGATGTAAAATGAGACATATTTTTGCTAAAGTTAAATCTACTGACTAATCATAGTGGCTTCCTGGCAGAGTCTGTATGTTGTGTAAGAAAAAAAATCCTCTGCAGGACTTGATGCAAGTTTATTAAAGATAAAAGCAGCAACAGACCGACACATTTATTTATTGCTGTACTTCCATCCTGACTTAAATGAGATATTTAGGGTGAATATTTCAAGTGTAAATGTATTTACATGAGTTAGCATGATTTTTTTTTTCTTCTGCTACTGTTTATGACTGAAAACTGTGATTAATCTGCATTTATTACTACTGTCATATTTGTTTATAGCTCAGCAATCAAGACTAAATAATAATACAGTCTGCAGAACTCAATATACAAACGTTGGTTACGTACTGTAACCCCAGATTCTATAAGTATAAGCGTAGCCCTTTAAGGCTGTCGCTTGGTGGGTTTATCCCGTTATGCGGAGCATTGCACTGAAAAATTTAGTCCACGCCCACCTGCTGTGTGGGCCCTACTCGGTCCGTATAAATTACGTTAAGAGCGGGAAATCGGCTCCCAAAAAATAGCTTTTTCTTCAGCCATTTAGGAGCCAGTGAGGCCCGACGCTTAAAGGGCTACGCTTATACTCATAGAATCTGGGGTTACAGTACGTAACCAACGTTCTATTTTATATAAGCTTCGCCCTTTAAGGCTGTCGCTTGGTGGGTTAAGGGCGAAGCAGATGTGGTCCTCGCCTCACTGGGTCCATTCGAACACTGTATGAAGCAGAAGCTTGCCCAAAAAACGTCTTGTCACTCAGCTCCCCATGTGCGTAATTATGTGAGCCATGCACAGACGCATGTTGTATAACTATGCGTTCATGGCTGAGCAGTATAGACAGATTAATAATAACAAATGACTGATTATTAATCAAATGAACTGATTGGTAACAATAGTCATGAACTGATTATTGGCAGTAGAACCAAAATAACAGACACAACTTGTGACTGATAAATACATCTCACACTGTGAAGCATGCAGACAGATGTGAGCTTAAACAGAGTTCCATGAAAACAACAATATTCATTCTGTAAACACTAAGGACAGAATGTGTCATGGAACGGGCAGTCACATCACGTAGATAAAAGTGAATAAATGAGCAGGGTGTTGACCACGCGGCCGCAGTGCAAATATCCTGCATTGTCATACCATTATGCAAGGCAGTCGAAGATGCGATACCCCTGGTCGAGTGCGCCCTGAGGTTGACAGGAGGCTCTAATCTGATGCTCTGTAGGCTTCAGAAATGGCCTCACACAGCCAGTGTGACAAGCGCTGGGTGGATAACGGGCGACCTGCAGGTGCATCTCAATAATGTACAAACAAATGTTGAGTTTGGCGCATTACAGCTGTGCACGCTATGTAACACGTCAACGCCCGCACCGGACAGAGAAGATGGAAAGATGCTTCTTCTTCTGATCTGTGAGAGGGAGGAAAAAACCCCTCCAACGATATCGCTCTTGATTTAAAAGAGCTCGTGATGTTTTAAGGCATAAACACTGGGTTTGGTCTTAAATCAGCTGAGCTAACGTCAGCCTGAATTCTAAGACATGACGGAGCGACAGAGAGGGCAGATAAAACATTCACCCTCTTAGCGGATGTTAAAGCCAGCAGCAGGGCTGTTGTAAGAGACAAGAATTTAGTTGGAACCTGATCCAGAGGCTCAAATGGAGCTTTGATCAGGGCTCGCAGGACCAGCATTAAATCCCACTGTGGAACAAGTGGGCGTGAAACAGGCCTGCGTCTCTGTACACCTTTTAGAAACCGTTTCATCAGCGGGTGATTAAAAGCTGTTCTGTCTCCGAACCCTTCGTGGCAGGAAGAGATGGCTGCAGCGTACGTTTTAATCGTGCTGAAATGCCAACTTCCTGTCCATCAGCTGTTGTAGAAAAGACAGCACGCCGCCTAATGGACATGAGGTGGCCTCTACACATTTCTCTGTACACCAGCGCTGAAAAACTGTCCACTTTGATATGTACAGCGCTGTGGTAGATGCAGCACGTGAATCCTGGCTTGTGCGCACTACCTCCTTTGGGAGAACCATCCTCTCTAAGCGGAACCGCTCAGTGGCCAGACCCACAGGTACTGGCCTATTTATGGGTAACTCATGATCGCTCCTCCTGCCTGGAGGAGAGCATCCTCCCTCCATGGCAGTTTCCACGGGCGCCCCGACAGCAGGCGTTGTAGGGCTGAGAATCATGGTGTGTTCATGCACTCGGGGGCCACCAGTAGAGCTGTCGATCCCTCCTCCTGAACTCTGTTCAGGAACCGTAAAATCAGAGGAGGTGGAGGAAACGCGTACAGAAGCGTGTTGGGCCATGGGCTGTGGGCAAACGCATCCACCACCAGCGAGGGAATACCCAAACGGCGGCCTGTTGTACTGATACTTCATCCCCTGAAAGGAGAAACGCAGGAATTTTCTGTGTTTTGGGATGATCGGTATGTGAAAATAAGCATCTTTTAGGTTGACGGAAAACAAACCAGTCGTTTCTCTGGATGTTGTCCAACAGCTGTCTGGTTGTCAACATGTGAAACGGTCTGTCCATGATCGCCTTGTTGAAAGCTGACAGATCCAAAATCGGTCTCATCCCTCCGGTCCGTTTGGGAACCAGGAAGTAACGTGAGAAAAACCTTGTGTTTTCCTCTCCGTTGGGAACCCTGGAGATTACTCCTTTTATCAGAAGCTCTTGGACTTCTGCATTTAGGGATGAGATTTGGTCTGGTGATGACAGGACCGTCTCTAAAACTCCTCCGAACGGAGGGGATCGGGTTGTAAACTGCAATGTGTAACCTTTGCATAACACCCTGGCCATCCATCTGTCTGGCGAGCATGTTTTTAGCCACTCTGCGTAACGTTCGTGGAGTGAACGTGCGTTTAAGTGATGCGTCGTTTTGTACGGATGTCACTAGTCCGCCGCCTCAACCGCCGTCATGTGTCGCGGGAATATATTCCGCGTGACCTAAGGCGAAGCTTCCTCGAAAAGGCTCTGAACGCGCCCGTGCGCTGCGTTTGGACCGCGGACCAACCTTCACGTACAGGTGGGCCGGTGTGTGCTGAGGCGAAGCGTGTGACAGCTGATGACGCCGTGGGGCTGCGCGTTCGACGTCGCTGTGCGAACGATGAGAGGCGGAGGGCGTGACTTCATCTACGCTGTGCTGTTGGAATGAAGGCTGCGAGCCCCGCGGGAGCACACGTTTTCTCTGGAGGGACGCGCATCGCTCTTGCTGGAGTGATGCACGCCGCTCTCGCTGGAGGGGAGACTCGTCACCGGGTTCGTTCAGCCGTCTCATGCTTGTGCTGCCGTGAGCTGCCGAGCGCTGAGACGCGGTCGGTGACGGCTGCCCGCGTCGCGGCCACACGCGTTTGCTTCGGTAAGGCGTGTGTTGTTTTGCTGAAAACGAGGACCTTCACCGGACCCGGCCTGCGGTCCCACATTTATACCGATGTGAGCAGGTGAGCGCTGGGGAGCTGTGTGTGCACCATCAATAACGCAGCGCCGTTTGGATGAAGGCTGTTTGCATCGCACGAATGCGCGTTTGACATCGCTTGGGTGAGGATCGTGCAGCTCGGGTTGACAACGAGTTATTTAGCTTACAATCGTGTCGTGTGAGCGTCTCGTCATGTCTTGGAGCGACGGTGAGTTTAAAAAACCTTTATTTAAGGACACCGGCTCGTTATGTGTGGAGGATGTGTGCGCAGCCGCTGTGAGTTCATTCGAGCTTACAGACTGGCTAAAAACAGACACTTTGATCATTGAATGATGATTTATTTCAACTTTCTTGTCACTTTTTCCACACACCCTCCGTAGACCGTCATTTTTTAAATCTTCTCCCCCTTGAGCTCTGCGATTTGTTTGCCCAGAGCGCTGTCTGCAGGCGATCCCTGGGGAAACGCTGAACTGCTGGTTGCCAGGATGAAGAGGGCTGGTCTCTGACAGGCGGGGCTGGTGGTGGAGCTGAGCGAGAGACGTTGCCGCGGCCGTGGAACGTCATTGCTTCTGCCTCTGCTCACGACGGTCTCTCCAGTGGGCAGGGGGGCGGGATGAGCCGCGCGGCTTGATGAGGTGGCGCACAGCCTCTGACACCTCCTCCGACTGCTTCGAGTTCGCCAGCATGGCTTGAAGCTGCTCCCGAACAGCGCGTCCGCCGTGATGGGGCCCTCCATCAGGTCTTTGTGCAGTTTCTCCGGCAGCGAGGGGGAGTGACGGAGCTAGGTGGATCGTTTAATCATCGTCATCCACGCTGCAATCCTGGACAGGCAAATCGTAGAAGAGGCACACATATTGAGGATGGCGTCGGCTGCCTTACAGAGGGAGCTCTTGGTCTCCTCAGGCAGGTCTGCGGCCTCCAGCCTCTTGGACATGCTATATGCTAGCAGCGCCATGTGTTTGTTAGCTGTGGCTGCCTGAAAAGCACATTGATGGGCTCGATTGGAGAGCGTGGTCACCATCTGGCCGTGTTTCCCAGGAGGGACGGGACGCTGCTCCAACCTGGACAGCTTTGCTTCGAAAGCTTTCGCGAGGCTTGGCTCAAGGGGGGCTACCGAGGGGTAGCCCCGCTCGGTGAACCCCTCCACTCTGGTGATGGGTGCGGACTGTGGAGACCGGCTCCCCCAATCTACCAGGAAAGAACTGTCTGTGGCCTCGCCCGTAGGAAGTCCTGTTGGAACACGAGGCCATATGGATCAAGACGGTGAGCCGGAATGGAACCCAGTAAACAACCTTCCCGACGGATCATCCGAACTGGCGGGAAAGGCGTGGGACGTAGAAAAAGGGGTCCCTTCATGTCAGCCGCCTCCTGGGTTACGCCGGGCAACCCCTGAGGGCGCCGTCGGCCGGAGTGGTGTGATCGCCGATGCGAAACGAGGTGGGATGGGGTGAGCATTCACTCCAGCTTTGCTTCGAAAGCTTCCGCGAGGCTTGGCTCAAGGGGGGTTACCGAGGGGTAGCCCCGCTTGGTGAACCCCTCCACTCTGGTGATGGGTGCGGACTGTGGAGACCGACTCCCCCAATCTACCAGGAAAGAACCGTCTGTGGCCTCGCCCGTAGGAAGTCCTGTTGTAACACGAGGCCATATGGATCAAGACGGTGAGCCGGAATGGAACCCAGTAAACAACCTTCCCGACGGATCAGCCGAACTGGCGGGAAAGGCGTGGGACGTAGAAAAAGGGGTCCCTTCATGTCAGCCGCCTCCTGGGTTACGCCGGGCAACCCCTGAGGGCGCCGTAGGCCGGAGCGGTGTGATCGCCGATGCGAAACGAGGTGGGATGGGGTGAGCATTCACTCAGCCCCCCTCCACCGACACTACGCTCTCCAGGAGGGAATGAGCCGTGGGGGGCTGCAGCTGAGCGCGCCTGTCCCGGAGGAACCATCCGATTCGCTCCGAGGGTCGGCGATAAGAGGAAAATTACAAGATGGCGTTGTCCAGTGTGTAGTGACCTGTCACTGAGAAATATTCCTCGGCGCTTACCTTGAAATAAGACTGCTCGTCAGCTTCTCCTCGGGGAGGAGAATTCACCGGACGACCGGAGGTCGACTGCCAGGCCAAGCATCCTTAACAAAGGTTGTCATCTACACAATTTTCCTTCTTTGTTCTTCTGACAGTGCTATTAGCTCACTGAAGAAAAAATGGGAGCCGATTTCCCGCTCTTAACGTAATTTATACGGACCGGGTAGGGCCCACACAGCAGGTGGGCGTGGACTAAATTTTTCAGTGCAATGCTGCGCATAATGGGATAAACCCACCAAGCGAAAGGGCGAAGCTTATACGAAATAGAACTCAAACTTTCATTCATTCAATCTTTATTTCTACAAGTAAATCCCATTGAGCCTCGAGGACTCATTTACAAGAGAGACCTTATTTCAACAAAGAATGATGACAACAAAGGACAACAGCAACAACAATAAACAATTATAAAGAGTCATATTACAGTTTTTTATTTTAATTTTTAACAAAAAGGGTGGCTAAAAGAAAAAGGTAAAGAAAAAAAAAACAGCTAGATTCTAAGGCAAATGTAGAAAACTAAAAACAGGAAATGTCTGCATTTGTCCCTGCCAGGAGTCCAACAGATTCTTAAAGCCACTTAGAGAGGTCAAGGTCGAGATCTTCAATTGGTTTTGTAAGGTATTCCAGGAAACAGGAGCGGAGTAAGAGAAGGCCCTTTTGCCTAGTTCAGTCCTCATTGAGGGAACACTGCAGGTAATAATGTCCTGAGAGCGCACGCTGTAGCTGCACTCACGCAGAGACATGTAGGAGGAGATGTATGAAGGCAGCAGACCAAGAAGTGATTTAAAGATGAAAATATACCAGTGAGAGAGTCTGCGTGAAGTTAATGATGTCCAGTTAACCAGTGAATACCGGGTGCAGTGGTGGGAACGATAATCACAGCCAGTTATGAATCTTAGTGTACCATGATAGACAGCATCCAACATCTGCAGGGTTCTTGTAGGAGCGTTCATGTAAATAATGTCACCGTAATCAATGGAGGGAAGGAAAGTCACAGATACAAGGTGTTTCCTAGCATTCAGAGTTAGACAGGATCTATTTCTGAAAAAGAAACCCAGTTTAACTTTCAGTTTCTTTACCAAGTTTTCCACATGGAGCTTAAAAGAGAGATGTGAGTTGACCAAGATACCCAAATATTTATAGGAATCAACACACTCAATAGGGACACAATTTGAGGATAAAATCGGAGGAAGAACTGATGGGACCAACTTCCTATTTGAAAAAAAGCATCCCTTTGGTTTTGTCGGCATTTTGGACAAGTTTGAGGCGTAACAAATCTGTCTGGATGTAGTTGAATGCAGATTTCAAAAGCTGGAAAACCTTAGCAACAGTTTTAGCTCGACAATAAGCAACTGTGTCATCAGCATAGAAATGTATGGATGCATTAGGGATGTTTTTACCTACATTACCTATGTAGATTGTAAAGAGGGTGGGTCCTAAGACTGAGCCTTGTGGTACACCATTGTTGACTGTTAAATAACTGGAGGAAGTACCATTATGTTGAACACATTGCTTCCAGTCTGAGAGATAGTTAGAGAACCAACCAATGGTGTGTTCTGAGAAACCAATTTCTGAGAGCTTATAACACAAGATGTTATGATCCACAGTGTCAAAAGCTTTAGACAGGTCTAAGAAAAGTGCAGCACTATAATCCTTAGCATCCAGTGCTTCAACAATGTCATTAAGAACCTTCAGTGAGGCAGTGGTTGTGCTGTGTTGTTTCCTGAAACCAGATTAATGGGAAGGTAAGATGTTAAATGAGTCCAGGTAATTTTTGATTTGAGAGTTTGTCAGTTTTTCTAGAACCTTGGCTAAAATGCAGAGTTTAGAGATTTGCTGATAGTTGTTCAGTGAGGTGGGGTCACCTCCCTTCAGCAAAGGAAGAACAAAGGCTGTTTTCCAAGCATCTGGGATGGAGTTTTGTCTTATGGAGAGATTGAAGATGTGGGTCACAGGGACTGTGATGATATGAGCAGCCAGCCTTAAGAAATAAGGTGGAAGTTCATCTGGACCTGCAGATTTTTTAGGGTCAGATCTTTTAACAGTTTATTTACCTCACTGACTGAGAACGGAGAAAAAGAGAAGGTGTGATTAACTCAGGATTGACTTGTAGGAGGGATTTGATGTGTAGAAGTTTGGTTATTAAGTGAAGTGGCTGATTTTCCATTAGTAACTGTGTCAAATAAAGAACTAGAAGCAACAAAATGTTTGTTGAAACAGTTCAGGATCTCGTGCTTATTTGACACAGGAACAAAGTTAACGAGAAGTTGTGATGGGAGGTCAGATGATTGGGGGGTGCCTGAGAGAGATTTGATGGTTTTCCAGAATCTGTTAGGGTCATTTAGATGTTTGGAGGTCTGAGATAAAAAAATAGTTGCGTTTTGCGGCTTTGATGGCAGTTGTACATTTATTCCTCATCTGTCGAAAACTCAACCAGTCAGTGTCTGAGTCAGATTTTCTCAATGTGGCCCAAAGATGATCTCTCCTGTGCAGGAGGTCAGCTAGCTCTGGAGTAAACCAGGGGCTGCCTCGTCCCTTTATTCTGAACTGACGAAAAGGAGCACATTTGTTCACAAAATAAATGAAACTATTATGAAAATAGTTCCAAGCGGAGTTCACGTCATCAGTTAACAGAACACGATGCCAGTCAAACGCCTTCAACGTTTGCAGCAAGATGCTGCATATCTTCTATAAGTCTGTTGTAGAGAGCGCTATCTCTTGTGCCATCATCTGCTGGGGTAGCAGCACCAGAGCAAGTGACTTAAAAAAGATCAACAAGCTCATAAAGAAGGCTGGCTCAGTTCTGGGGACTCCTCTAGAACCTTTGGAGATGATTGTACAAAGGATTCTTGATTAAATGAAGAACATTATAGACAACCCTCAGAATCCTCTTCATCAGACTGTCATACAACAACAAAGTCTCTTCAGTCAGAGGCTTCTTCAAATCCGTTGTAGGACAGACCGCTACAAGAGAGCCTTCCTGCCCACAGCCATCAGCATCTATAACAACTCTTTAATGAAACCAGGATGATGAGTTACCCAACATATAATTTCCTTCTGGGATTAATAAAGTATTTTTGAATTGAATTTGAATTGAATCCATATACCCCCATCTCTACAGAACCTCTATGAAGCAAATTATAGCAAACTACACAGTCATTAAAAATTATCTAGAGCGATGGGCCACACTCCCCATCTCTCTGAAAGGCCGTGTTGAAAGTATTCATATGAATGTCCTACCAAGATTACTTTATTTATTCCAGATGCTACCAGTGGAGATTCCCAAACTCACTTTTGATAACTTAGACAAAATAATCTCTGCATACATTTGGCAAAAAAAGTGCCCTAGAATCAGACTAAAAACCCTACAGTTATCTAAATCAAAAGGGGGCCTTAAACTCCCAAACTTGAAATATTATTACTGGGCTGCACAGTTTAAACCCTTACTGGTATGGATACAGAATGGTAAAGACACTCGATGGCTCGAGATAGAGGTAAGCATGTGTTCAGAGCCTTTGCAAACATTACCCTTTATAGATGCCCCTGCAAAAGAAATGACAGTCTGGACAAAAAACACACTTAAAATTTGGAACAAAATACAATCAGCTTTTCAGTTATCAAAACAAATCTCACTTTTAACAAATATAGGATATATGAAGACTTTTATACCAAGTAAGTTAGACACTGGCTTTAGAAACTGGTCTAATTATGGACTATCTTACATACACCAATTAATTGAAGAGGGACATTTTAAAACGAAAGTTACGTATGCAACTACGGTTCTATAAATCCCGGATGACCGCCAGAGGGTGGTGCTGAAAGCACTGAATGTTCCCTTCGCGCATGCTCTGTTCGAGTAATAATACCAACGAAGTCACAGGTGTGACACGGATGACCAATCAGAGGCTATACAGCCCGACGTCATCCGCTGCTCTGCTCTTACAGAATCTTCTCGCGGAACACAAGGATTCTGAGTGACAGAGAAGCTCTGGCGGTCATCTGGGATTCATAGAACCGTAGTTACATAAGTAACTTTCGTTCTATTTCATCCCTCCTGACCGCCAGAGGGCGGTGCTGAAGGCACTGAATGACTAATACCAACGATGTAACAAGGAATCCTAAACACCCACCTCACTGAGGAGGCCCAGAGGACTCTTGTAGAAGAACCTGGCCCAGGGGATGAGGGGTGGCCACGTTAACTCTATAAAATCTGGTGAACGTGCTTGGGGAAGCCCATGATGTAGCAGCACATATTGCTTCCAGCGGAAGCCCTCTCAGGGCAGCCCAGGAAGCAGAGATGCTCCTGGTATAGTGAGCCTTCAAGCCGACCGGCAGGGGGCCGGGCCCTGCAGCATAGGCGTGGCAGATGACGTCCACGATCCAGTGGGAGAGGCGCTGTTTGGAAAGAGGACAGCCTAACCTATGGCCTCCATAACACACAAACAGCTGGTCTGAATGTCTTATCACGGCAGTAGCTGCAACGTATGCCTTCAGTGCCCTCACCGGGCACAATAATCCAGACCCCTCACCAGGCGTAAGCTGAAAACGTGCCAGCCTCAACGGTTGGTTACAGTGAGATAACACCTTTGGTACAAAAGCAGTGTTTGGCCACAAGGTAACACACGAGCCCTCAGGGCCCCACCTGAGACATGAGGGGCTGACTGAGAGAGCATGTAGCTCGCTGACCCTCTTTGCTGAAGCAATAGCCAACAAAAAAGCCGTCTTGCATGAAAGCCACTTGAGGTCCGCCTGGATCAGAGGCTAGAAAGGAGGACGGCACAGAGCTTCGAGAACCAAGGGCAGGTCCCAACCTGGTGCTCGTGGAGCTGTTGGCGGGTATGACCTACGGGCACCACGCAGAAAAAGAGAGACTAGATTATGGCTCCCTACCATACAGCCATCAATGCCAGCGTGATTAGATGATATTGCCGCTACATAAACTTTAAGCGTCGAAGGACAGCGACCCTTACCAAGTAGAGACTGGAGAAACTCCAGAATGGTGGGTACTGTACAGGAGACTGGATCCTTGTTGTGATCAGAACTCCATTGAAAAAACAGGCGCCACCTGTTTTCGTACTGCTGACGAGTAGAGGGTGCCCTGGCACCCAGGATGGTACGTCTGACGGGGCTCAAAACTCCTGTCAGCTGCTGTCCTAGCCTTGCAGTGGCCACACCCACAGCCGAAGACGTTGAAGATTGGGGTGCCATATCAGTCCCCCAACTGAGACAGCAAGTCCTTCCTGGTCGGAAGACACCATGGGACACCCTGACATAGACTTCGTAGCAGTGGGAACCATGGTCGCGCTGGCCAATACGGAGCCACCAGCAGCATCCTGTGGCCCTCCTCGAGGACTCTCTGAAGGGTTGGCCAAATTAGAGAAAGGGGTGGAAAGGCATATAGAAGGACCCTTGGCCAAGGATGAGCCAATGCGTCCTGGCCCAGCGCACCCGACGCCCCCGTAAGAGTACCATAGGGGACACCGAGTCGACTCTTCTGTCGCAAACAGGTCTATCTCTGCCTGACCAAAATGGTCCCAGATCATCAGCACTATGTCGCTGTGGAGGGACCACTCTCCCGGAGGGGACTCTTGGCGGGAGAGAAAATCTGTGACCTGATTGTGTCGCCCTGGTAAGTACGCTGCCCGCAGGGTGGACAGGCGAGGAGAGGCCAATTCCAGGAGCTCTCTGGACACTCTCAGAAGTTGTGCTGACCTGGTGCCCCCCTGATGGTTGATGTGGTAGACAACAGAGGTGTTGTCTGACCTAACAAGAACATGCCTCCCTTCCAGGTGAGGCAAGAAGTGCCTGAGTGCCAAGTGCACTGCATGCAGCTCCAGCACATTTATATGCTTGGAGTGGTCCCTTTGACCCCAGCGGCCCTGAACCACTCTGCGTTGCCACACAGCCCCTCATCCCATGGAGCTGGCATCTGTCGTGACCACTTCCCTGCGACACACTACCACTCCCATGGGGACACCCCTGGAAAAATAATCTTCGTCCCTCCATGGAGTCAAGGCATGAAGACATGACCACGTCACTGCGAGCTTGTGATGCCTGTGCAACCTGACATCCAGGCGAAAGCTGTTAGGCCACCTCTGCAAGGGGCGAAGTGACAGCAGGCCTAAGGGCACCACCCGAGTGACTGATGTCAGCTTGCCGAGTAGTTGCAGGAAGGCAACATAGGGGAGCTGCCTGCCCAGCCTGAACCGATTGACCAGCTGGAGTATGCCAGCCACCCTTTGAGCGGATGGGCGAGCTCTCATGGAAGATGAATCCAGAACCACCCCAAGAAAGGTGGTCGTCATGGAAGGGATCAGGCAGCTCTTCTCCAGGTTGACATTGAGGCCCAACTGGGACATATGAGCGAGCAGGCGGTTTGTGTCGTGAAAGGCACAGGCCTGAGACGGGGCACAGAGAAGCCAATCGTCTAAGTACGGCAGAATCTTCACTCTGCAGGCCTGCAGAGGAGAGATGGCTGCCTTCACGCACCGAGTGAACACCCTCGGGGAGAGAGAGAGAGCCCGAATGGGAGTACCCGGAACTGCCAGTGGTGACCCCGATAGACAAACCTGAGAAAGTGGCCATGTTCTGCCGCAATAGGCACATGAAAATAAGCATACTTCAGATCTACAGATGTGAACCATTCTTCCCTCATGACAGCTTGAAGGACTTCTGCTGTTGTGAGCATGTGGAAGGGCAGCTCCCTTAGGTACTGGTTGAGTCCCCTCAGGTCTAAAATGGGACGAAACCCGCCCGTCCTCTTTTGCACGAGGAAGTAAGTTGAGTAATAGCACCTGGGTTGTTGCAGAGGGTTCACTGCCTCTATTGCGCCCTTGGCCAGGAGGGCGGAAAGTTTCTGGTCTAGTGCTCGAGCTTTCACCGGGTCGGCGATTACAGTCATCTCGACCCGGCATGAGATATGAGGCCGCCGTCAGAACTGTAGCCGGTAATCATGGGTCAGAGTGGCAACCACCCATGGGTCCATGGCGTGAGCAGCCCAATAGCTGAGCTGTTGGTGGGAGAAATTTCCGACGGTCGGCCTGATGGCATCACCGTCTCCCTCCACGGCCCCTAGGGGCCGTGAGGGGGCGGCAGCCAGAGTCCCTGGTCCGAGCCTGCCCAGCTGGTCGGTGGACTGACCCACAAAAGCTCCTGCTGGGCCTTTGCTGAAACGCATGAGGGTAAGGACCACCCGGCCGGTTATGACCCCCAGGCGGCGGCTGCATGCTGGAGTCAGCCGACGGGCGCCTTGGATGCCGAGGAGGTGGAGGGAGCATTGCCCTGCTAAGCCTTGAAAATTGCTGCCTTCTCCGTCGTGCCTGGACAGTCCGTTCCAGTGCTTCCAAGGCAGCCGACCCGAACAACTCCCCCGGCACCACTGGGACATTACAGAGGGTTCGGAGAGGGCAAGCATGAGGTGTGCCAAGGAATTACCTAAGTGGCCAGCACGCGCTCCGGCGGCATAGGCTATGCAGAAGAATTCATCCGTGACATGACACTGAGCTCGTGGGCACCGAACATGACTGCGCAGAGCTTCTTCTGGTGACACGATGAGAGAGGCAACAGCAGGTTCTATCGCTGGCATGCGATCCAAGCCTGCTGCAGCCGGCTCATGCATGGCCGCCAACACTAGGCCATCCGCAGAGAGGCGCGCAAAGGCTTTGGGGTCCCGCCAGCAACCATGCAACTCCCTCAGGAAGTCCTCTGATGTAAGGACAGAAAAGGAAGGAGGGGTCAGTCCGCGCCTGAAGAAGGCACTTCCAGGGGTGGACGCCTCTGGTTGCGGGACGTCCAGCTGCACTTGTCTCAGGGCCATACGCATGACGTCCTGCATCGAGCTGTCACCTGACCCACTAACTGCGCTCCGAGAAGAAGAAAGTGAAGTTGTCTCTGAGACTTGAGATGAATGCCCGTCGTCCTCACCTAAAAAGTGAGAGGCAGAGGCAGCCAAGGATAGCACATCTTCATCCGCAACCAGTTCAGGCATGGATGGGGAGGAGAGTCCGGTTGCTGCCACTGGTTCAGTTCCCAGTTGGCGTACCTGAAAAAGGGACTTCATCTCTGCTAATTCAGCGGAGAGCTGCTCCACCCTTGTGGAGAGGCCCCTATCAGACCTGGCTCGCTTCTTCCCAGGAGGGGCCACAGAGACTGTGGCCTCAGTCCGGCGCTTCGAGCGCCTAGATGGAGCCTCCTGCCCAGAAGGCGGGAGGTCATCGTCGAGTTTGGGGCGAAACTGGGCCAGCCGGGCCACACTCACAGCAAGCGACATGAAGCTGCAATTCCATGCAGGGGTTCTCTGACAGGGCCTCCACCAGATGGTCATGTCCAAGGCAGGCAGGACACAGGTCGTGACAGTCATCTGTCTGGAGCATGGCTCCACAGACTGTATAGCAGTGAGAGCCGTCCATGCTCCTTACCCAGCTATGTCCAAGATACTCAGAGAGGCTAGCACCGCTAGCTCAGCTGGTAAAGAGGACAATTGGGAGAGGGGGCACGAACGCTCGCCTTCACCAATCAAAACAAGGCCAAAACTTTGAGAGACTAGCACCGCTAGCTCAGCTGGTAAAAGAGGACAATTGGGAGAAGGGGCGCAAACGCTCGCCTTCACCAATGGAAACAAGGCCAAAACTCAGAGAGGCTAGCACCGCTAGCTCAGCTGGTAAGAGAGGACAATTGGGAGAGGGGG